>NC_056752.1:14670000-14875000 GCF_018687715.1 Carya illinoinensis
ATGGCGTAATAAATTCCCACTTTATTCTTTTTGATAAGTACATAATACAGTAGTAAATTAGTAATATTAATATACATTATATAAAATTTACATTTTATGGCCTAATACTAAGAGTCTAATACTATATTACTATTACTATTACTATTACTATTAGTTATATACTTTAAGTCTATATATAAAATACTAAATTAGTATATAAATCACTATACTAAATAATTACATATGAAATAATGATATAACTATAATAATAGTCTAATACTAATACTATTATATAGTCTAATATAGCTATAACTAATACTAATATTTATACTATTATAATTCTGATAAATATATTAGTGTATTACACTATTACTAATTTACTATATACTAGTAGTATCACTATATACTAATTACTAGTACTAGTATTTATATATGTTAATTTATATAAAGTATACTATATAAATATCATAGTACATATGTGGTATATATTATGTATGTATATATAATATATTTAGTAATATATATGTATAAATACTATTTTTTTTTTCAAAGTCAGCACATAATGTGAGAATAGCTCTAAAAAAATACTTCTGCCAATAGACCCTTTTTTTGCAATTGTTTAGAGTATTGACACCAAACATCTTGGACAACAGGACCAGACCACAGAGCATGTAGCATTGATTCCTCTCTCTCACAACAAATGAGACAGTATAGTTTACCCAGCACCTTCCTATTAAACAAATTCTGTTTTGTGGGCAAACCATCACTGTAAGAATATTGGTTTTTTGCAACCAATTAATTTCCATCCTTATAGAAATTGAAACTAAAAATTATTTTTTGCATCTAGTTTACATTGGTCGCAAGTTTCCATCGCTAAAGATGATTCTCGGGAAAACGAATAGTTGTGAATATTTTACGACGATATATTTTTTTGTGACTTTTACTTTCGACGCAATAGGATTATAGGGTTTTTGCGATCAAATCATTTTTGTCCATGAATATATTGACGGTAAATATATGATTTTTTGCATCCAACTTAAAGTCATCGCAAATTTATGTCACAAAAGTTAGATCCAGGAAAATGACATGTTTGATTTATTCCTTTGAGTCCACATATTCTACTTTTGCGTCATTATTTACTTAATGTAAAAAGTTAGCAGTGTTGGCAACCTCTCATTTTTTCCTCTCGTTGTCAAGGAATACGCTCTTCTTTATAATTTATACACCTTCATTGGTGGCAAATCCCCAAAACTTTTTCCCCTAATTTTTTCTTGGCCTCGAATCCACTAAACCAAACGAGTGACGAATATCCTTCTCAATTTTTAGTAAAGTCATTTCAATTGATTTATTCTATCTCTTCACTTCATTCCAATATTTTTTCCAAATCATTCCATTGTTAGTTTTATTTTGAGAAGAAAGATCACAGACATATCACGTCCTCATCAATGGTTCAGAGGATTGTTGATCACAAACATATTGAAATAATTACATGTAGGCCCGTGCAATCGATTTTAGTTCTCTTCTCTTTTGGTTTCATTGCTAGAATTGATTTCCCTAACTTTATCCGCACTCTGTGATTAAAGCATGTCTCTGCTTTTTCAATTTCTGATTTGGTAAAACAGAACATGCTATTACGAGTTAAGCAAGAATTTAAGCATTGATTTCACTATGCTCAATTTGCTCTGCAAGTTGAAGAAATGATGAAGTTAGCTGGACGCATTTTGGCTTATATTGTTTAATAAATAAATCACAAACAGTTGACTATCTATTTTACTTTGATCTAAGTTTTTATTTTACACTTGGTTATCATTATTTTGTTGCTTTGAAGCTGCTTTCCTAGCATTCAAGTTTATATTTGTGTCAGAATAGTCTATCCTATTGATCTATTCTAGAGTCCAAGTGTGCGGATTGAGAAATTTTATCACCCTATATTCAACTAAGGATTTGTTTGGGTACTAAAGAATACTATACTACTATTCATTATTTTATGATTATTTTTTACTTATTTTTCATTACTTTTTACTACTATTTACTATTATTCAATATTTTATCATTAATTTTTCATTACTATTTACAGAATATTTGAGATTACCTCACTACTCAAATGTAATCTAAATCTTAAACGTTACACTAGCTATGTTGGTCCATTTGCAATAAGAATATGAGATGTTGTCTATTGTAAGAACTACCTCATATGTGATCCCATATGTGAGTTGTTCACCTTTATTGTTCTATGCCCAATAAGAGTTTACATTAATTTTGTTGATTGTAATGGATAATCTTATTGTCCTTTCTTCGACCTATTACTATTGTTGTTATTTGTTAATATATATTATATATATATATACGTGTGTTGGAGTACTATATTGGCATCTTCCATAATATTATAAAAATACGAAATGATCTCTAATTATTTAACTATTCTCTTCTCATTATGTTTGTTAATTTATTTAGTTTATATGACCTGGGCTCTAAAAATATGCTTATTCTCAATCACAAAAAGCTATTTATTTTTAGTAATTCATACATAATGAGACTTTCAGGTCTGTATTTTAACAAAATTTTCAACACTATTATTAAATAATTGTTTATTATGCTCAATTGATGATTTTTGAATGTTTATACATAGTCATCTAGAAGCACATTGTATCGATAGCATTCAACTCATATAGTGAATTTGATGAAGAACTTGAAAACTTTTTATATATTGATAACATTAATAATATGAGTTCACTTGTATCGAATGAGTAATAGCTCATGTCTGTTGCTCCACAAGAACATTGTGTTCATTTTTTAACTTCAACAATATAATCTAAAGGGTCATGGGGAAATGTTAGAAAATTGCTTTTACAAATTGTTTTCCAAACTTAATTATTCAATCTCACCCCATATTGATGATGCTTATCTACTCAATGAAGTTAGATATTTTGTACCAAATTCCAATTTACCACATCCTTATATTTGGAGTGGACTATTCTTAGATAAAAGATGGTTCAAATGATGTTTCTTAATAAAACATATTTGACCTATTTGGCCATTGTTTAAAGTTAAAAATTTAACTTTAAAATAACAAACACAATATTTAACTCAAGAGATGGTGCTGCATCAATCCTACATGATCACCCAAGCTGAAACATTTAATTTTAAAGTTTGAGTTTGCAAAAGCTAACTCATGTACATGATCTAGGTTGAAACTAGCTCTCTAGATCACTTGCATTAGAGTTGCATAATTTCAGCCTTAATCGTAACCTTCTGTAATACTTCTAGTGAAGTCAATAATACTGTATTAACATATGTTATTTATTTTTTTCTTATAATATTCTTACTCTCAATGGGGTCAAAATCTCTCATTATTTTTTTGAGTAGTCATATGATACCCAGATTGTATTAGAAACTTCCATTATAACCAAACTCTTGCGGGAAGTCTCAAAACTAAAATTTTCAATGTTGTCTAAGCCTCCTTAATGATTAAGCAATAAAATGTAAGTGAAGAAATATGGTACAGAGTTGGAATTAGTGTGATAGATTTTGTTTACAAGTTAAGACGAGATGACATTCCAATTTTTGATCATGTCTCATTTTTTATATATGGACAAAAGTTGGATGAATGTCATCGATATGTTTAGGTCAAGGGAATATGCCAAATGAGTTAGACAATTTCTAACAATGGCTCAAGCTCATGCTTATGGAAACAACTGTGTCAAATGTCCATGTCATAGATGTCATAACAATTTATTTATACCTATAAGTGAGGTCTAACGACATCTATTTATTATTGGGATAAATCAAAATTACACTCATTGGATATTTTATGGGGAGCCAAAACCCCTAAACATCAATAGTGTTGATGAAGATTATATTGATAATATTGAAAATTCTTACATCGATAACATAGAACATATATTTGGTAACATTTATGCTGCTACCACTGTCGGTATTGATGAAGACATGACTGCACATATAGTAGGTTCCTCTTTCGTTGAATCCAAACCAACTAGTTTTGAGAAATTATTGGATGATGCTCGTCGTCCACTTTACGATAGTTGCACAACATTTTCTAAATTATCATTCATAATAAAGTTGCTTCAAATTAAAACAATTGGTGGGTGGAGTATAAAATCTTTTGACATTTTGCTTAAACTATTTGAAAACTGCTTTTTCCAAATCATTCTTACCAAACTCTTTCGATGAAGCATGATCATTATAGTGATACCTTGGATTTAGATACATAAAAATACATGTATTTCCAAATGATTGCATATTATATTAGAAGGACAATTCCAACAAGCAAAAGTGTCCTAAGTGCAAGGCATCCAACTAGTTGTCTACTGCACCTAAGCAACGACCAGTACTCCAAAAGGTTATAGGTTATACGATATTTCTCACTTAAGCCAAGGTTGCAAAAACTATTTATGTACAAGAAAACTACCATATCCATGAGGTGACATCAATCACAAAGAGTAGGGATGAAAATACTTTAGGACCTCCAACAGACACCGAGGCGTGGACCACATTTGATAGAGAACATTATTGGTTTGTTGATGATGCTCGTAATGTCAAGCTCGGTCTTACTAGTGATGGATTTAACCTATTCAATAATATGAGTAGGCCATATAGCATATGGTCAGTAATCCTGGTTCCTTATAACTTACCTCCATGGTTATGTATAAAAGACTCGTTCTTCATATTTTCTATACTAATTCCTAACTTTAAATCACATGGGAATAAAATTGATGTTTACTTACACCATTTAGTTAATGAACTAATTAATTACATAAGAACAAAGAAAACAACGGACATATCTAAAACTTAGGCATAACCTCTATGTGATGCACATTGAAAAGAACATTTTTGACAATGTTTTGGGTATATTCATAAATATTTAAGGTAAAATAAAAAAATAATATTAACGTTTGATGGAAGTTGATTGAACTGAGTATAAGAAAATAGTTACATTTAACAAAGGTGGGAATTGAGTTATAATTCCTCATGTCTATTTTATGTTACATAGAGATGAACAGAAAGAGTTTTATGCATGGTTGAGTGGAGTTAAATTCCCTAATGGTTTTGCATCTTATATTTTTAGATGTGTTAAAATTAGTGATTGTAAATTATTTGGTATAAAAAGTCATGATGCCCACATATTCATGCAAATGCTTCTGCTAGTTAGCAGCAATCAGTGGGTACCTAAGACACATGATATATGTTTGGTATTGATGGAACTTAGCACTTTTTTTAGGGAATTATGTACACGAACGTGTAAGAAAGATGTAGTAAAGTGTCACGAGACTGACATTACTCTTATTATTTGCAAGATGGAATAAATATTTCCACCACACTTATTTGACGTAATGGTTCACCTAACTATTCATTTGCCCTGTAAGTTATTACTTGCAGGCCTCATTCAATACAGGTAAATGTATCCATTCAATACATATTTTAAAAGATTAAGCGGTACGTAAAAAGACAAAGTCCACACAGAAGGATTAATTACGGAGGCATATATTCATATAGAATGCTTGGCATTTGCCTCAATGTATCAGCATGATATGCTAACTAGGTTCATTAATGAGGATCGAAACATTGATATTGGTGTTCAAATAGTCGAAATAGCTTCCTTCTCAGTATTTTCATAGAAAATGTGCCCACTAGGGACTTCAATTCCCACACAACTAGAGAATAAACTATTTAAGACTGTCAAATGGTACGTCCTCAATAATTACATAGAAATTGAGCAATATTTAGAGTAGGAACCTTCAACCATACTCTTTAATTTCTTAAGTCATATGGAATATTGTGCTTAAATGAGTTTTAACAAAATCATTATATTAGTTTTTCCTCTACAGAACACTACAACATTTTGAGAACCAGAGCATAACTAACATTAAAATGAGGCATGAAAGTGAATTTCCCAAGTGGTTTAGAAAACATGTAAGATTTTATTATATCTACTCAAAACTTTTTAATATCTGTCTAGTACTCATTGGCATTTTGTCATCTCATCTTCTGGTTAATATTTTAGATTCAAGCACATCGTGTTGGAGACTCTAACCAAGTATCTGATGATCTTTATGTAATTACTTTTGATCCTAACCCTTGGGTGGCATTATATGCTGGTTGTATAATGAACGGTATAAGATTTCATACAAAACATCTTGAAATAAACTGTAGGACACAAAATAGTGGTGTGCTAGGTACAAGTGAACACCAATCAACTATGTTAGATTTTTATGGTGTTCTCAATGAGATATTGGAGTTGTGTTACATGAAATGAGGTCATGTCCTGTTGTTTAACTGCTATTGGTTTGATGTTAGGGACACCATTCGAGGGATACATGTTAGTATAGTGTTACAAGTGTCAATATGTTCCGAACTTAGTATAGGGATGATCCATTTGTAATGGCATGCCAATCGTCACAAGTTTTTTACCTCAAAGACACAAACTTATGTGGGTCTTGGCATGTTGTGCTAAGGCCATATGTTCTCCCACAAATTGTTTCTGTTGTTGAATTAACCATAAGAAATAATAACATTCTTGACGACCAAGAATATATCAACGACATATTGGAGGATTCTACAAATAACAGCTTTGATATCATGTCCATTGATTCCACTAATCATAAAAACCCAATTGAAGACACCTACAGAAAACGAGGATGTTTAAGGTATTGATACACTTTTATATTTTTAATATAGCTTTAGATTGATTATCCATTTAGGCTGTACACTATACTCTTGAAATATCTCAAGTATTTAGCCTATATTCTGTATACTTGAGAATGTGCCCCTTATTAGATAATTGACTTTATAACATTGTGGTTATGAGATGTTTTCAAAGGTGACATTCGATTGAAATCTTAAGTATGTTGTCCTTTTACAATAAAAAAAATATGTTGTCATTTTCTTTTTTGAAAAGTCAATATCTTTACTTCCATATTTTGTATAATGAATGGTGTTCTCACTACACAATATATATTAATTTTGAAGATGAAAACGACTTTCCTTAATTGCATTGCCTATAGAAAGTAGGTACATTTAGTTGGTGGATATAGATAAAAGAGTCTATTGGTTCATTGCCTATTGTTCACCTAACTGCCAGTTATATTATTGAATGATTTTTTATGGGAGCAGATTCTTGAGTAATTTAATTATGATCTATGGAATTCTCAAAGCATGATACACCATTTTAGTATGTTACTAAACTTAACAAAGAAATAAAATGGGAGTGGTTTATCCAATTGTCCTACTTTTAAAGATGAAAGGAAGAAATGAGACTAATCAATTAATTTTAATACAAGATGTCTCATATTGTGCCCTACAACAATAAAGGTTTTGCATTATACTGGTATATGTTTGCTACTTTCTTTTGTTGATTGCAAATGGCCAGCCTGCGCCACGTTGGAGTAAACCACAATGAAATGGTAGGTTGTGAGAGAATCTAATCAATTTCATGGAAGTTTTTGATCTATTAAATGTTGACCTTGCGCAATGCTATCATACAAGTCTTTGCTATGTATTTTAACTATAATATTTCCAAATTTTGGTTTGAAGGGTTTATACCAGTGGCATTTTATACTTGATATGATGTACTATTTGTATTTCAGAGGTCTATATTTTGTATTGAAAGGTTTAATATTGAGGTATGAAATATTGTAATTTATATATTCTACTATTAGACTATTAGTGGTACTTTAGAGGTATGTATTTACATTGCTGCAACATCTATATTATGTGAATTACTGGAAACTACTGCAGTTAATATGGAACATTACAACATTTTCACACAAAAGTCATCCCAATGGTGTTATGTTAGTGGTTGAATATAGTTATTGTTTATAAATTTCAACTTTTTTTGTTTTTTTTTGCTTTATAATGTGGTTGTTGTTAAACTTGTTATAGTATGGTTTAATACTATGTTCTTGTGTTCATGGTTTAATACCATATCTCAAAACCACCCAAACCACTTAAAATTAGAGTAATAGATTGGAGTAGAGTAATAGCTATAGGCACTTGAAAATGAAATAGTGAAGTGAAAAATACATAAGAAAAGTATGTATTTATATTTCACGGCTCCTAAAATTGAGCATTCATATAAGTTAATTGTCGAGCAGTGTCGAGCGGATGTTTAGGGCAAAGACTTGCTCAAGCTGACTGTCAAGCGAACTCACGAGTTGGCCACCTGCTCAAGCTGGTTGTCAAGCGGATGTCTAGCAAATTCTCTATTTGAAGATTCGGTCTACCGAAGTGTCGAGCTAAGGTCGAGTCAAGGTTGGGCTACAGTCAAGCAACAGTCAAGTTAAGTCTCTGAAATGACATTTTCAATAAGAAATCAAGTCAAACTCAACATATTTAAATTTTAAATAATAATTTTAAGATTTTAAATAAGAATGTCAAACTCTTGTATAGTATAAGCAATTGAAAATAATACACATGACTAGCTAGTCGACACTCTACTGGTGCTTCTCAACAAAAAGTGTCAAGTTAGCGCTTTCTAGAAAACTTAAGGTAAGGATTTACAATATTTAGAATCTTTTTTTTTTTTTTAATGAAAAAACTATTTTTTCCAAAAGTGTTATATCAAACTAATTACAATTTTACAAAAGGTCAGGAAAGGTGCAAAGTAACAAAGTTTCATACAGTCAATGAGACTTAACTGTATTATAACTTAATAGCATTGAATAGTTTCACTTTCACAATTGGAAAAATAAGTTTCGCAAAAGGACAAAAAAAAAAAAAAAAAAAAAAAGTCAACAAATTCTCATTTTACCTTAATTTACTTCTTATTATGTTCACTACTTGATAAATAATTTGTGCACTGGCAACATCATGGTACATTTATGAACAGTTTATATATGATAAAATTATTTGTTGCAAATAAGATTAATAACTAATTTAATACAAACTGAAAAACGTGTCAAGAAATTTCAAAGTCCATGCATGCTTGACAAACGTGTCTAAGAATTTGCAAAATTACAAAATCATTTTGTGTCTTCCATCCTTTTAATATTCAAGAGCTTTAATAAAAAGTTAAGTTTTGAATTTATATTTGCTTTCTAAAGTTGAATTGACTATTTAAGTTTTGGTGGCACCGAGAAATAGAAGCGGGAAGAGACGTTGTTGCATGGAGAGAAAACAATTAGACTAAATGGATTTCCATTACATTTTTCCTCTCCCTACCAAACTTGAAGGGTAGAAAAATTTGGGAACCAAATCTATATTTTAGCCCTTGCTCATGTTTTGAAGAAATACATCGATCGCCCTCTGCTTACAGGAAGGGATTTAACAAGCTAGTTTCATGTTCAACATGTGGTGTGACCAGCATATTTCACGATCAACAATGGAAAATATTGTATTTCCTAAGTTTGTTTATATTTCTTTCTCATTATATATTTCTAGCATAGGAAAAACCATGGGTATTGCTTTATTACGAGAAACCCATGAAGTCAGCATAATATTGGTTGTTTGTTGCTGGAGATGGTTGATGGAGTTTGGGAGATAATATGAATGGTGGTTTCCCATATGATTCTTAAGCATATATAACATTTAATAGTCCATAATATTGCCTTGTTCGGCAAAGGTTCTAGCTTTTTCCTAGTTGATTTCCCATATAATTTTTCTATGTATTTCCATATCTAATATTGTGGTTTGCTAATATGATTTTTCCATATCAGACATGGTGATTAGGCATATGAGTTTTTTATGTACATGTAACTTAGGCAAAGGTTTTAGTTTTTAATTTGTACAAAACCATAATATTAACTCTTTGTACTTTAAAACAGTTCGAATCATCTTTTTTTTTTTTTTTATTGCAACATGATGTCAAGGAATTTTAGCTCAAATATGTTGTATTCTTCAACCTATCAATATAACATAATTATCACACAAATTACAATAAAAAATGGTAGAAACTGAATAAAAGTTATTGCATGCATAAAATGTTTATCTAAGAAATTATTCTTATTTTCAGATACATTTGTCTGATTATATGAATGTAGCATATCTAACTTAGGAAAAAACTTGATTGATAAACTATGATGCGAAGTATAAGAAGAGTTCATGGACGAGGGGGAGGCTTTAAGGGCTTTGCGCATAAGGGGGCTATAGAAGATGAACAATCATCACTAATGCATGGACCGAGACTAAGAGATGATAGTCCCTTTTTGTCAGAAGACTCAACCCAACCACTAGACATGGTATTTGAAATTGAGTTTTCAGATTGGATGGACTGTACAGGTAGATTGGCATGGCCTTTAATTCTGCATGATAGCAAATCTTATCTCTTTCCACTATGAGTTACGTAAAATATACAAAACTTATAGAAGTCATAAAATGACATTAGCAAGAGGAATCGAGTTGGTAAATAAAGTGGTTTGGAGAAAATTATGCATTAGATTGGGAAGTAAAGAATTCAAGGTAAAACCAACTTATCTTATTTGGAAGTTTTACTTTTCAATGTCTTGATAGATAAAATTAATGCAATTCACAATTTTGTCATTGGAATAAATTTTGCAATTTTGGTTTAACGATATACTATTAACGATATTTTGGACCAAGCCTTGTCATTGAAAAAACAAGTTGAATAAGTAACAACTACATACTAACCATACAACAGGAAGGAAGTCCTTTGTTCGATTACTCGAAGAGAATATATTAATTGTATGCATATTCTAATTAATTAATGAAATTAACTTTAATATTACATGTGCTGGTACATATTCAAAAATTCATTACTTGGTCCTATGGTTTTTTTTCTTATTCGCTATTGTAGTGAGAGAGTGTCACCAATCTGGTTGATTTTAATAAAGAGAGCTGTTGAATCCAAGGTTTTAAGTTTCGTATAATTATATATCTACATATGAATTTTGATGATAACAAATAAATTTAAAGAATAAAGGAGTCTCAAGCTCAAATTGTTTATACAATGGAGTCAATCACATCAAGAAACCAAGCATAAGCAAAAATGAAATAAGTTCACATTAAAGTTATAGAGTAATGTTGTAAACCTCTTAAAAATTTAAAATTAGGATTAAGGGTCAAAATTAATATTTTATTATAAAGCATTAAAATAGATTTTCTATATATGCATGAATATTTTGAAAATTAAATTTAAAAATTTTGAAAGATGATTGATTGTCATCTTTCACATGTGCATGACATGATTAAATGTTTGAATTTTAAAAATATTAAAAATGATTGATTGTCATCTTTCACATGTGTATGCTTTATTTGAATATTTTTAAAAGTGATTGATGCTCTTTTTGACTTATGCAAAAAGTATATGATTTTGTTTGAAAATTTTAAAAATATTAAAGATGATTGATTGTCATCTTTCATATGTGTATGTTTTATTTGAATATTTTCAAAAGTGATTGATGCTCTTTTTAACTTAAGCAAAAAGTAGATGATTTTGTTTAAAAAATTTAAAAAGTAAAATGTACTCCTTTTGTCATATGACAAAAGTAAAAGATTAGGTTTAAAATTTTTGAAAAGTGAATGATGTTATTTTTGACAATTGAAAAAGAAGAACCTTTTATTTGAATTTTTTTAAAAAATGAATGATGTTGTCTTTGATATGTAAATCCTTTTAAATTTGAATATGAAGTCTCATATGCCTATAAATAGATCATTTGAGAGCTTCACATTTACAACACTAAGAGCATACAACATTCATTCAAAATTTTCATTCTCTCTTTTCTAAACATTGAGCCTTAAACCTTGTTCATTTTGAGAGAGTATAGTTTGCGCTGTATTATTCTTATTTCACTTATTGAGGAGTGTTTTCTGATAACTAATGCACTATCAGCTCTTGTATTAGTAAGATGATGTGTATAACCCTTGTACGTGTAGAAAGTATTCTACACAAGGAATAGTTGAATCACTACGTTTAAGGTGATTGCAAGTATATAAGGTGTTCTACATAGATTCTTTATAGCAGTGTTGTTCAAAGGTGTAAAATGTTTCTATCTCCACATGAATGAGGTTGAATAGTGAATTTGAAGATCTTCAAGGGGTAGCTTGAGGGAGGACGTAGGCAGTGGGGCCGAACCTCGTTAACATACTGAGTTTATTTCTCTCTTACTTTTACTCTTTATATTTATTGTTGTTTCGTATTTTATTTATATTTTATATTTTATATTTGATTTATAATTGTTAATTTTTTAAATATAACTCAATTCACCCCCCCTCTTATGATAGTCATCTAGACAACAAGAGCCAATGGTCATGGAAGAAGGGAAAGTTTGTGACAGATGTGAGTGAAGATCTCCATCTGAGTAATATTAAACAAATTGCTTCATTGGTCATTATATTTTTTCTAATTAATTGAGTATGTCAATATGCATCCACGATTTTGTATAATGAATGGGGATTAAAACTGAATCTTTGATTATTGTAGAACAACCAAATGGTATAAAAACTGAATGTAATGAAATCAGAAGTTCAAACTAAGGAGGCAATGGCAGTTGTCTTCAGGGAAATGATGGGCAAATCACCTGGATATGCAAGGGGTTTTGGTGAGACAGTTGTTTCAGAAATATCAAGAACAGTGGAAAGTGGTGAAAATGTTAGTGCATTGTCACAGGATGTTCAATATTACAAGAACCAAATTGAAGCACTAAAAGAAAATGTTTGAGAAGTTTTGATAAAGTAAGCAAAGTTCAATAAATTCATGATGTATTTGATATCACAACAACAATCGCAAGGAGAGTCTCCAAGGAAGTCTTAATTTGCTGACGAACTTTGGTTATGTTCCAATTTTTGGATTTTTTGAATTTTGAGTGACAATGAGATGATAATATTATGGTAGTCGGGTAGATATATTATGTGATTGGCTTTATGTTGATCATGGATGAGTTTGTCTCAAGATCTTGAAAGAGGACTAGTGGATAGTCAAAATTTTGTGATTGAGAATGTGAACCTAGACACATGTGGCTGCAATAGCCAGTTTTTGAATGTCATGATACTAATCATGGAGCACAACTTATAACTTGACAATATTACTCATGGAGCACAACTTATAAGTTGACAGCATTTAGTATACTGCTTGGGCAGTTACATGCCTTTTGAAAGTTGTGGGGCCATACAAGATAAACAAGTACCTATCTAAATCTAATGGGTTTGTTGATTATATATGTATTGCTAGTTGGTTAATTATTTTGGGGTGGTTAATTAAGTATTAAAAAAATAGTATATATGTATTGCTAGCTGTTTATTATTGAATACTACTTTGCGTACAAACTACTCTTTCCAAATATATGTACTGTTGGCAGTGATAGTAAATCATTATGATCTGTTTTCCACATTTAATATTTGTAGATAGCAATTAGATAATATTTAGGTTAGTGCATAAGTTGGTGTGTGGTTAGTATAGTCCACATTGAATTTGTGAGTATATTAATTTTCTCTTGTTATTGTCCTTTCCAGCCAAAGGGTGTTTCATGAGCTTTACTATCAGTTATAAAAATACTCTATTTGCTAGGGATATGTTCAGTTTCCATAGATCATCCCACATTGCACTTTGAAACATGGGATGAGAAGGTTGACCTTTATCTTGTTCTTGAAGTTTTTTATGGAAATGGTATGCACTCATCACTGCGTGAATTGTATATTTTCTTTGATAAAAAAAATTACCTCTTACTTTTAGATTTGTCAATAATTTGTGTTTGATGAAAAATTAAGTTTTTGTTCTTAAAGCTCGTTAGCAGTTTGTGTTTGATGGAAAAGTTACGTTTTTGTCTTTTATGTTTGTGTTTAATGAAAAAGAAAATTATAATTTTGTCTTTGAGATTTGTGTTTGGTGAGCAAAATTACCTCTTTGTCCTTGAGGTTCTAATATCTTTGATGGGTAAAAGTACATCTTTGTCTTTGAGTTTTGTGTTTGAAGCTTTGCTGGGTTCCCTTTTTGTCCATGAGGTTCTGAAATAGTTTTGTATATATGAAGATCATCTTGAAAGTTGAATATTTTATGAACAAAACAAATTAACTATCTTCTTAATAGCCTAATCATATTTGAAACAAATACTAGCCCGCAACTAACAAACACTAAACTTAACAATAGTTGTATATATGCATCTTGACTTAACTTGTTCAAAGACCATGTTTTAGTTCATTATTAAAATGTGTTTGACCATGTTCAAACACATTTTTTAGTTCATTATCATATTAGCAATTATTAATTTTTTTCAATGATTTTCAGTCTTAATGATTAGTTCTAATTGATATCATTTTAAAGATTATATTTTCTCATATAAAAAATATATCAATATTTTCACCTGGATATACATGCCTTGCATAGTTTGACTGACACATTGCACAAGAATTTAGCACTTGCATGGGATCATCGAGGGCTAGTTTGACTGAAGCATTACTTGAAAATTTTGAACATTGCAAGAAAATAAACCTTGCTTGGGATTATCAAACAAGTCCAATCTGACTGACACATTACTTGGTAATTTTGGCTAACACATTGAGCAAGGCCATCTAGCTGACACATGGCTCAGTAATTCTAAGCATTGTAAAAAATAACCTTTACTCGAGATCATTAAGCAAGTCCAGTCTGATGGACACATTGGTAAGTTAAACTGATCAACCTAAGAATTTAACTCTTGTTTAAGATCACCAAATAAGGCAAGTTCGACTAACACATTGTTCAAAAATTTTGAGCATCAAGAGAAAATAACCCTTGCTCGAAATTACCAAACAAATCTAGTTCGACAGACATACTGCTTGAAAATTCCAACTTTACAAGAAAATGGGATCACTGTGCAAGATCAATCCGACCGACGTATTGCTTGGTTACGTCATCTTCAACAGGGCATGCGTGCCTTGCAAGTAAAATCTTTATTAGTATATATATATAATATCAGTTCTTCTACGGGCAGGAAAGTTGGTGCAGGGATTGTGCATGAACCAGTTATTATGTCATGTCAAGTATAAGTAATGAAAAAAAAGAAGAAGATGACAATCGCTCGTGAACTGATGTGGGAAGGCTAAAACCCTCAACAAGAACAGAGGCATTCACCGTTCTCTGCTTGTAGAAGAATTGTAACCCATTTCCTTTCCATTCATGTTCATCTCCCTCATTCACGTTTGTTGCAAAAATATTGATTTTCGCAACCCATTTCCAAAACCCATTCACGTTTGTTGTTCCTACCCGTTCCTCGGCTGGGTTGCATTGCACTCCTCTGCCATCCACCCCACTGTCATTAGATTGTTTGGAAAGAACCTCTACCTCTGTCAATCCTCTACGTTAGTGTCATCTCTGGCAGCTTTGAACACTTCACCTCCTTTACCAGTCATCGGCATCATCTGTATGTGGTAGGTAGGTTCATTTCCCCCCAATTTTATTTTCATGAGGTTGATATTGCTTCTCTGGGAAGTATCCTGTTAAGCCTAGAGAGTTAATGTGATGACCCGCTTTTACGTGTATTTTCACTGAAGGGTTATTTTTAATTTAATTAATATATTTATTTATTTATTTTAAATTATTGCATTTTAAATTGATTTTTATTTATTTGATGCGGTGTTTAATTTATTTAGTCGTTTTACGGTTTTTAATCTCATTTTCGGTGGATCTGTTTTGTTTTCTGGAGTGAGGATTGGACCTCATTTCTTCCCTCCATCTTTTCTTTTCCCTTTTTTCTTTTTTTCTTTTTCTCTTTTCTTTCTTTTTTCTTTTTCTTTTTTTCTCTTCCTTTTCCCTCCCCTCCCGCGCGATACCCCCCGGTCTCTCTCTCTCTCTCTCTCTCTCTCTCTCTCTCTCTCTCTCTCTCTCTCTCTCTCTCTCTCTCTCTCCTTTTCACGCCGGAAGCTTCTTTTGCCCAGACCCACCGCCGCCGGCCACCGTGCGGCACACCACCCCCACCAAAATCTTCCCCTCCCTTCGGTGAACCACTCCACAAAATTTCAGCTGTTTAGCCGAAAATCCACCTTCAAGCTGAGCAGTTTTTGCTCCGATCTGCTGCCGTCGCTCCACCTCCGGCCACTACCTCTTCACCACTTCATCACCGACTCCTTGCCGTCCTAACCCACCCATTTTCGACCTTTAACAGCCACCGGAACAGCTCCTACGAGCTAGTTTCCGTTTTGGACATTTCGGCCCTTCCTTCGCCGTTTCCGCCGCCACCCACGGCCAAACTCCACTTCCTTTAACTTCATAAACATCCTTAGACCATTCCCTATCAATCCCAAGCCTTGGTTTGTCCCCGTTCAAAAGTGGGTATTTTACAACCCACGACCACAGTGAAATTTCACTGTTACGTTGTTTTCCTTCCGCCGTTTGCAACGCCGTGATCTTTCTAAAAATACCATATAGGGCTGTAAGTATTTTTCAAACCTCACTTTTAGATTTAAATATATTTTGCTCATTCAATAAATTAATTGTTGTTGGTTGGCTGATTCTGGATTGAGTCTGAGGAGTTCGGGAGTTGCATATTATGTTTATGTGCATTTTGTTTTAATCGAGAAAATCCCGTTTTATTGGCGTAAATGGTTTTTGGGTGCGTGTGTCTCACGAGCCCAAGCCGGGATGAGTTATTATGTTGGTGGAGCTCCTCTAGTCACTCGGGAGTGGATAAAACTGAGTGACATCCCTTGGGTTGTCGCAGGGCGACGATCGTATCGCACGATACGGTAATGCTGTCGTGCCGACTTCGTGGTCCCTAGAGTGGCAGAAACTACAGGATGGCCTGGCCAGGTACGCACGGGGCGCGAGTCTGGGCATCATTCGTTTAGGTGTCACATGCGTAGTCGTTACCTGCGATGTGGCACAGAGTCAGGGTGTGCGGATGATCCCTAGGGGAGATCATGGTGCATACATAACCGGATTGTTTTTATGGTTTTTGGATGTGGGTCATTTTCTGGAAAAATGGCGAGGTTTGGTTTTCGAGGCTTCTGATCCATTTTCTGGGGAAAATGGTGGTTTGGGCTATTATCTGGGATAATGGCGAGGATGTACTGAGGCTTCTGATCCATTTTCTGGGAAAATGGTGGTTTGGGCCATTATCTGGAATAATGGCGAGGCTTGGTTTTAAGGATATGTTTTTGTGGGCCAAATGGTTTTTTGGCGTGCGTGGAAAATTATGGTTTTATGGCGCATGTGCATTGGTTTTTCTTTCATGCATATTGTTTGAGTTTTATATGTTTTTATCTAGTGGTGTTTGGATTTTACTTGTTAGTGGCACTATTTTGGCACCGTAGATTTTGGTGCAGAGATCGAGGATGAGGAGGAGGCTGAGCCCGAGGATGCGGCTCCGCCGGGATGCTGATGTTATGTTTTGTATTTGGTTTAAAACTATATTTGCGTTATGTAATATTTATTTATGTATGTTTTAAACAGCTTTGTATTAAACAAGAAGAAAATTCTGGTACTTAGTTATTGACTTGCTTTTCGCTGCGTATTTCTCGTGCATATTCGTCGCTTATACACACTTAGCACACGTCGATAGGGTGATGACCCGTGATGTCATCATCCGGACGTCTCGATTTTCTCGTGTTTGTGCGTGGGGATTTGGGGGCGTCACAGGTGGTATCAGAGTGGTTTGGTTCTGGGTAAAACCACATGTCCCGTAGGTAGTAGCAGAATATTTTTAAGGTTGTGTTTTAAAAATTATGTTAAGTAAAGTTGTTATTTGATTTGTTTTATTTGTTTGAGCTTGGTTGCTTGTTTTTATTTATTTAGTTATGTTTTTACAAGCTGGTTTCTTTTGTTTCTTGTTATGTGGTGTTTTTTTTTGGTTCTTGTTTTTGTTTGTTGTTGGTTTTATGTGTTTTTATTTTCTTAAAGGGGGTCAAAGGTTGTGGTGGCAAGAAAAAATGGTGAGACCAAGGAAATCTACTTAGGAGCCGTGGGACAATATATCAAGAGATGACTCCATAGCCCAAGCAATACGGCAGATGACGGAGTTTATGCAGTAGAATTTTAGACCACAACAGACAGGGCCTTGGCCATAACGAGGAGGACCTTGGCCACAACAAGGGGGTCCCTGGCTGCCACAAGGAGGGCCTTGTCTGCAACAAGGAGGACTTTGGTCGCAACCAGGAGGTCCTTGGCCACATCAAGGAGGGCCTTGGCTATACCCGGGAGGATCTAGTAGCATGGTGCAAGCTGGATGCACCTATGAGCGCTTTCTGGCGCATAGGACTCCACACTTCATTAGAGAAGAGGATCCACTTCAAGCTGGAAAGTGGATCAAGGACTTGGAAAGAACTTTTGAGGTGTGTGGTTGCACCGAGGCGCAACAAGTACTCTACACCAGCTATCTGTTGCAAGGCACCGCTTCTGATTGATGGGATACCAAGAGGGTGATGCTAGAATCAGAATTGGGATGTTTCGCTGCTGTGACCTGGTAGCGCTTCAAGAAAGAATTTGACGACCGCTTCTTTTCCGCTTCTGTAAGGAAGCAAAAGGCAAGAGAGTTCTCAAATTTGGTCTAAGGGAGCACGGTAGTGGAACAGTACGCCTGAAGATTTATAGAACTTGGGCGGTTTGCTCCCCACCTCATCGCCACAGAGGAGATGCGAGCTGAGCTTTTTCAGGAGGGACTACGCCTGATATACACCGTATGGTGGTCAGTCACTGGATATCCACTTTTCAAGACTTAATGGATGTGGCCACCCTTGTGGAGCGAGAGAATAATCTGAGTATGGGCTCCCCTCCAGGGCATAAGAGGCGGAGTTTTTCTGGTGAAGGAAGCAGCTCGGGTTAGCCTCAAAAATTTGTTCAACGGACCAGAACTCAACCGCAAGCATCCTCTGGTGTTCGCATGGGAGGACGTTTGCATGTTTGCGGAGTTTGTAATAGAGCCCATGTGGGTGAGTGCCCTTCTGGTGGGGCTCGATGTTATAATTGTGGCCAACAGGGTCACTTTGCCCGTGAGTGTCCAAGACCAGTTCAAGGAAGCCGTGGAGGTAGACGCGGTGGAAGAACAAATCTAAGGCAAGCAGTGCAAGCTCGGGTTTATGCTGTCACACCCGGAGATGTAGATGATGAGGCATCAGCGACCCATGATGCTAGAGTAATTACAGGTATGGATTAATTTAATTTAATTTTATGTTGGATTTAATTTTTGGTGTATTTGGTTTCTCTTTTGTTTTTTTTGGATTTCATTGGTTATGTGTTTGGTTCAGGGAGAGTACGTTTGTATGAGTTTTCTGCTTGCACTTTGTTTGATTCAGGTGCTTCACAATCATCTGTATCTTTCACGTTTGTGCGGACGTGTAATTTGGTCACGGAACCTTTGCCAAAGTCATTGGTAGTGGCTTTACCCGATGGTGAAATGGTGTGGTGCTCCAAGGTTGCGTTGGGATGCCCGTTAAATTTTGATGGAAGGTCCTTGGATGCTGATTTGCTGGTGTTTAAGCTGTTGGGTTTTGATATCATTCTCGGGATGGATTGGCTGTATCGATATTTTGCGAGTATTAATTGCAGAAGTCGGATAATTACCTTTCAGCTTCCAGATGGTGCTTGTCTGGAATTTTTGGGGAGTAAGTTAAAAGAAAAGTCGGTAATTATATTGGCAATTCAAGCAAGAAGAGATATTGCATGGGGAGCGGATGCATTCTTAGTTCAGATGGTGTCCACGCCGTCTGAGAAGAAGTCTTTGGTGGACATTCCAGTTGTGGAAGAATTCCCCGATGTGTTTGTAGATGACTTGCCTGGACTACTCCCTGTTCCAGAAATGGAGTTTGTTATAGACTTGGAACCTGGAACGGCTCCAGTACATAAAGCTCCTTATCGCATGGCACCGGCTGAATTAAAAAAGTTGAAGACTCAGTTGTAAGAGCTGGTAGATAAGGGATTTATTCAGCCTAGTACTTCGCCGTGGGGTGCGCCAGTGTTGTTCGTTAAAAAAAAAGATGGAACTCTCCGTATGTGCATCGATTATTGGAAATTAAATAAGGTGACCATCAAAAATAAATATCTTCTCCCGCAGATAGATGATTTATTTGATCAGCTTCAAGGAGCAGCCGTGTTCTCGAAGATTGATTTGAGGTCGGGATACTACCAGCTGAGGATCAGATGGCTAGAGCTAATCAGTGACTACCAGTGTGAGATCAAGTACCATCCGGGGAAGGCTAACATAGTTGCTGATGCTTTGAGTCGAAAATCACACTTGGAAGATGAAGTCGAGCCGTCGGAATTGGATTCTTTGCTTTGTGCGATGAGAAGGCTCCTTATGGAAAGTTCACAGCAAGAAGAGATTTTATCTTCAGTTCTTGATATTCTGGTGACTGATTTTGAAGAATTGAAGACTCTTCAAAGGAAGGCTCCGAAGCTGCTGAATATCAGGAAAAAAGTTAGAAAATCTCGAAGGCCGTTGCATTATAGTATAGATAAAGATGGAATATTTCGGTTCCGAGATCACAGAGTGGTCCCCAAAGATTCAGAATTCAAGGAGCAGATCATGGCAGAGGCTCATGCGGCCCTTTATTCAGTTCATCCTGGCAGTACGAAGATGTACTGGGACTTGAAGAAAAATTATCGGTGGGATGGAATGAAGAGGGATATTGCCTTGTATATTGAGAAATGCCACACATGCCGTCAAGTGAAGGCCGAGCATCAAAGACCCGCTGGTATGCTCCAACCCCTCCCTATTCCTGAGTGGAAATGGGATGACATCACGATGGACTTTGTAGTGAGTTTGCCGAGAACGCCTAGTGGGAAAAATTTTGTTTGGGTGATTGTTGACCGGTTAACGAAGAGTGCTCATTTCTTGCCTGTTAATAACATCGATTCCTTGGGTAAGTTGCCGCTCATAGAGTTTGCATATAATAATAGCTTCCATGCGACCATTCAGATGGCTCCCTATGAAGCTCTTTACGGGAGGAAGTGCAGATCGCCCTTGTGTTGGGATGAAGTCAGGGAGAGTAAGATTATTGGACCCGAAATAGTTCAAGAGATGCAAAGCCAAGTTCAGATTATCAGGGATAAAATGGCGGGAGCTCAGAGTCGTTAGAAAACCTACGCTAATACCAGGAGGAGAGAGTTATCTTTCGAAGAAGGTGATTGGGTTTATCTCAAAGTCTCTCCCATGAGAGGTGTTAAGCGTTTTGGTAAGAAGAGGAAACTGGATCCGAGGTATGTTGGCCCTTTTCAGATTCTGGAGAAGGTAGGGTCCGTCGCCTATAGAGTTGCTTTGCCAGAGTATTTTGGGGATATTCATGATGTCTTCCACGTATCGTCCTTGAAGAAGAGCTTTGGACAACAAGAGCCACGCTTTGTCGATCCAGAGAGTATTCAGTTACAACCGGATCTCACTTATGAGGTTGTTCCATCGCAGATCATGGATTGGAAGGAGCAACAGTTGAGGTTCAAGATGATACCTTTGGTTAAGGTGGCATGGGGAGATCCGTTAGCTCAAGACTTCTCTTGGGAGCGAGTAGCGGACATGAGGGAACAATACCCATACTTGTTTGAGTAAAGACGGTACGTTTCTTAATCTTGGTCATAGGTGGTTTATGTGTTTTTATGTGTCTTGTTTTAAGTTGGTGGTTGATCTTGTAAATTTCGAGGACGAAATTTGTTTTAAGGGGGGAGGATGTGATGACCCACTTTTACGTGTATTTTCACTGAAGGGTTGTTTTTAATTTAATTAATATATTTATTTATTTATTTTAAATTATTGCATTTTAAATTGGTTTTTATTTATTTGATGCGGTGTTTAATTTATTTAGTCGTTTTACGGTTTTTAATCTCGTTTTCGGCGGATCTGTTTTGTTTTCTGGAGTGAGGATTGGACCTCATTTCTTCTCTCCATCTTTTCTTTTCCCTTTTTCCTTGTTCTCTTTTTCTCTTTTCTTTCTTTTTTCTTTTTTTCTTTTTCTTTTTTTTCTCTTCCTTTTCCCTCCCCTCCCGCGCGATACCCCCCCGGTCTGTCTCTCTCTCTCATCTCCTTCACGCCGGAAGCTTCTTCTGCCCAGACCCACCGCCGCCAGCCACAGTGCGGCACACCACCCCCACCAAAATCTTCCCCTCCCTCCGGTGAACCACCCCACAAAATTCCACCACCAACGGAGCCGCCGTTTAGCCGGAAATCCACCTTCAAGCCGAGCGGTTTTTGCTCTGATCTGCAGCCGTCGCTCCACCTCTGGCCACCACCTCTTCACCACTTCATCACCGACTCCTTGCCGTTCTAACCCACCCATTTTTGGCCTCTAACAGCCACCGGAACATCTCTCACGATCTAGTTTCCGTTTTGGGCATTTCGGCCCTTCCTCCGCCTCCACCCACGGCCAAACTCCACTTCCTTTAGCTTCATAAATATCCTTAAACCATTCCCTATCAATCCCAAGCCTTGATTTGTCCTCGTTCAAAAGTGGGTATTTTACAACCCACAACCACAGTGAAATTTCACTGTACGTTGCTTTCCTTCCACCGTTTGCAACGCCGCGAGCTTTCTAAAAATACCATATAGCGCTGTAAGTATTTTCCAAATCCTACTTTTAGATTTAAATATATTTTTCTCATTCAATAAATTAATTGTTGTTGGTTGGCTGATTCCGAACTGAGTCTGAGGAGTTCGGAGGTTAGATGGATTGAGGACGGAGTGCTTGGTTTTGGTTGTTTGTGATTGCTTGATTATTTGAGCCATGAGGCGTGAGTTTCATATTGTGTTTATGTGCATTTTGTTTTAATCGAGAAAATCCCGATTTATTGGCATAAATAGTTTTTGGGTGCGTGTGTCTCACGAGCCCAAGCCGGGATGAGTTATTATCTCGGTGGAGCTCCTCTGGTCATTCGGGAGTGGATAAAACTGAGTGACATCCCCTGGGTTGTCGCAGGGCCATGACCGGATTGCATAATACGGTAACGCTGTCGTGTCGACTCCGTGGTCCCTAGAGTGGCGGGGACTAGAGGATGGCCTGGCCAGGTACGTGCGGGGCGCGAGTCTGGGCATCACTCTTTTAGGTGTCATATGCGTAGTCGTTACCTGCGGTGTGGCACAGAGCCAGGGTGTGTGGCGGATGATCCCTAGGGGAGATCATGGTGCATGCATAACCGGATTGTTTTTATGGTTGTCGGATGTGGGCCATTTTCTGCGAAAATGACGAGGTTTGGTTTTCGAGGCTTCTGATCCATTTTCTGGAAAAATGGTGGTTTGGGCCATTATCTGGGATAATGGCGAGGATGTACTGAGGCTTCTGATCCATTTTCTGGGAAAATGGTGGTTTGGGCCATTATCTGGGATAATGGTGAGGCTTGGTTTTAAGGATATGTTTTTGTGGGCCAAATGGTTTTTTGGCGTGCGTGGAAAATTATGGTTTTATGGCGCATGTACATTGGTTTTTCTTTCATACATATTATTTGAGTTTTATATGTTTTTATCTGGTGGTGTTTGGATTTTACTTACCTGCGGCACCATTTTTGGTACCGTAGATTTTGGTGTAGAGATCGAGGATGAGGAGGAGGAGGCTGAGCCCGAGGATGCGGCTCGGCTGGGATGCTGATGTTATGTTTTGTATTTGGTTTAAAACTATATTTGCGTTTTGTAATATTTATTTATGTATGTTTTAAACAGTTTTGTATCAAATAAGAAAAAAATTCTGGTACTTAGTTATTGACTTGCTTTTCGCTGCGTATTTCTTGTGCACATTTGTCGCTTATACACACACTTGGCACAAGTCGATAGGGTGATGACCCGTGATGTCATCATTCGGACGTCTTGATTTCTCCGTGTTCGTGGGTGGGGATTTGGGGGCATCACAGTTAAAAGAAGGTGAAAAGGGTTGGTGATTTTGTCAATGCTGGGATTTTGTTGATGATAGGATTATTTTGTTGATAAAGGAAGGTGATTTTATGGGAATACAATCAAATAGAGTTCTCTCTCTCTCTCTCTCTCTCTCTCTCTCTCTCTCTCTCTCTCTCTCTCTCTCTCTCTCTCTCTCTCTATATATATATATATATATATGTTTTTGTCTATCTCCCAATTGGAGTGGGTACAAGCTTAAAGGTTATAATTGGAGCTTAACATCTTACAAGTAGGTTAAGGTGATAAACAACATTTTTTTTTATAATTAAAAAGAAAAGGTGATAAACAACATTTTAGGATTAGGATCATTGGGTGTCAGCTTGAGCCGTTGAGAATCTAACTTGACAAATCGATTAGGATCAATTTATGGGTCTGTCCAAACTCACTAACAATTTTGAGGGATCAATCTAGGAAGGATTGCTTTTCAAAGAAGCATAAATGATGATTATCAAAGTTGCAGGAGCGAGCCAACTCATGACTAGCCAACAACATACTTGGAATGTTAAGCACATTATCATAACACCTAAAATCAATTTGTCACAAGCATGTCTCCAGATCTTTCTTTCTTAACGAACTATTTTTATCCAATAACATCTTTATATTTTCCCAAACTGTTCACAAGAATTACAACTCAAAAAGTTAATTTATATAGTATCAATATATTCACATGCCTCAAGCTTAACAATGCACGTTCGATCTCCATGAATCACCTTCAGGGTCACATAGAATACACTAAAAGAAATTTTATCTGAGAGCCAATTGGTCAGACCATCTAAAGAAGCCATGAAGAGTTCAATATTAACCTCATGAGTACTTAGTAATGTTTTGGTATGCTGATTTATATTCCTTATCTAAAATTGCTAAGTGTTTGATTTAAAGAATGTTAAATTTTAGTGTTATGATATGAATGAAAAGTAACATTATATCTTTAACGGGAAGTGTCGACGTTACAATTATAGTCTACAATAATTATAAATTCTAAATAAGAAGCAAGACCCAAATCATAAGAATGAATAACTCAAATTGATTGTACGTAGCTCCAAACCATTGCTTGTGTGCTTATTTTCACCTCTCCATACTATTCACACAATGCAAAGAGGACCTTTATTCCAAGAACAACTATTCCCATATCATCCAGATGCCTCATTCCAATAAACTTTGAATCAACCTTTGGTCAACCTCAGAGAGAGAGAGAGGGAGAGAGAGAGAGAGAGATTACCTTCGGAGATCGATGAAAATGGGAGTTTGTGGCTGTTGAAAGTTTCTGCAATGTTCAAAAACTCATCTTAGGTCTGCGACATGGAGGAGGGAGGGAGATGGCTCTCGGGTTTCTGGTTGGGACACAAATCTCGAGTCTTGGATGAGATGCAAAGGTTAGGTTTTAGATGCAATATCGGGTCTAGATTAGCTTCAGAGATGGAGTCTAGAAGCCAAATGGATCATTAGAATGAAACGCATCGTATTATTTTCCACGTAGATGTTCGTGCACAATCCCAGCCCTAACTCTCTTGCATTCACCATTTTCCTATATATATATATATACATATGCACGTGTGTATCCAGAATCTATTAGTTCTATTAGTTAAACGTAACAGTAAAAATATTAAAATTATATTTATTATCTTTTAATTATACATATTTTAAATATCTCACATTATAATGAGAAAAGTGCTAATAAAATGAGTGAATGTACAACCTTGAAGGATAATTCAGCTCAAACATTAAAATATGGAATTATTTTTTCAATGTGAGTAGTGAATGAATCAATTGGGGTGTTCAAGGAGTTAGGAAATTTTTATTTTATTTTATTTATCATAATTTCTTTTTGATAGGATTATTTATCATAATTGACTCCACAAAAGTCTTGTTATTGCACCCACTAATAAATTTAATATAATAATTTTCACATTACTATTGTATAACTGATCAATATAATAGTATCACTTAAAAATGTTTCTCACATTGTGAAATTTAGCACATGGATTTATAACCATTGTATTTATGATTCACTTGATAATTTTAAATTTAAATTAAAGTATAGTAAATCTATTCAGCTGACTCCCTATTTAGTGCTAGGCATGGTTCTTTAGTAACTCCTAGTTTGATAAAGAAAACCATAGAAATTGAATCTGCTAATGAAGATTACCGATTTGATCAAGAGAGAGAAACTTAGAAAATCGTATCGATCATGGTTATTGGTTATTTAGACTGTTATGGTGTTGAAGGGAGCTACAGCATGGGAGAGGGAATAAAGCAGGAAACTTGAAGTTTGGAAGAGACATATTGAAGAAGGCTAGGGCAAGTGTGGAACTGAAGTGATTTGGGCATGGTTTACTTTAGATGTTGAAACGATGTGCAGGAAGATAAGGAGCAGGCGACGTCTTTCTCAATTTATTGCTTTAGATAGAGTAAAGATAAAATGCTGTAGTTTAACTAAGCTTGTAAATGCTGTGTTTTAATAGCTGGATTTAGGGACTTTTATGTCTTTTGCTTGTATTCTGTTAGGTTCACACATATATGGAGGGGAACGGAAACGTGGGAAGGTACCTGATGTTTGTATTGCATTTGGTAATCGTTTAGGAGGTTTTGGATTCCTTCAAAATCTAATTATCATCAATGAAAACACTGTAGCTTCCATGGTAATCCTCTACCTGTGCTTATGTCCCTTTTCCCTACTCTGTTATTGGTCTATTTTGTTATTCTAGTAAATCCATAAGAAGTGGTATCATTAGAGCTAACGTTCCTCAATATTCTGCAACCCAGAAATTCCTTTACAGCTCATTTTTATTTACACTTTCCATCTACCAAACCACATTTACAACCCAGAAATTCTTCCTCCAAATTACTATATGGCTGACAACACTAGATCCAAAGTGGATAATAAGGAGTCCAAGCAATGCAAGGTTGAAGACCAAGAGAATGCCATCACCCGTTTGACAGAGAGGATGGATCAAATGTCTAAATTGTTGTGCACTGTATGGAAGCACCAACAATAGCAGACTCCTGAAACCAGATTTGAATGAGATCATGAGAATAATGATAACCGAAGAGCAATGACAAGGGGAGTCAAATTAGACTTTCCTCAGTTTGATGGGACTGACCCAGCGGGTTAGTTTTTTAAGGCAAGCCATTATTTCGACTTTCATCAAACACCACCAGCACACAAGCTATTGATGGCATCATATCACTTGCAAGGAGAGGCACTTATCTGGTACAAAGGAGCTTGGGAAAGTGGCTAGTTCACAAGCTGGGAGACTCTCTCTCTCATTATGCTCATCTAGTTTGGTCCTTCCACTTATGATGATCCAATGGAAACCTTGGCAAAGCTCAAGCAAACCTCTACGGTAGCAGCATACCAAACACAGTTTGAAGCACTATGTAATAGGATCAATGGCCTGACAGATGCCCACAAGTTAAGCTGTTTTGTTAGTGGCTTGAAAGATGAGGTCAGACTTCTCTTAAAAATGTTTAACCCTACAAGTTTAATCGGTGCATTTGGACTAGCAAAAATCCAAGAGGAGTATCTTATTAGTGCTAGGAAGGTACTAAAATCAAGAGGGGATCGAAGCATCCTTCCTACGGTTAACAAGCCATCAGGTGGGGATCCATTCATTGAAGGCAGTAGTAAGTGGACCAAACCCTTCCAACACACTAGGAGGGTTTTCTCAACGGAATGGGATGAAAAAGGGAAAAAGGGTCTATGTTATCATTATGATGAGAAATGGCATACTGGCCACATTTGTAAGAAAACCAAGATCTATCTATTGCAAGGGTGTGAGGATGTAGAGGAAGAAAACTGTAAGGAGGGTGAAGAAGAGGAGAAACTACAACCTGAAAGTGTGTTAACCACTAAGGAGGAAGGAAACCCTAAGATTTCCTTGACTCCTAGTCCTAGTATGATGCGCATTAAGGGAACAATCCATGGCGAACCAGTGGTAATTTTGGTGGACTCAGGCAGCTCTCACAGTTTCCTAGATCTGACAGTAGCACGAAGGGCCAAGTTGACTACCAACCAGTCCATAAGGTTGGCGGTGCGGGTAGCAAATGGAGCTATTATTCAAAGTGAAGGCCACTGTGACTCGGTGCCTCTAAAAATGCAAGGTTTTCAGTTCTGCCACCTCTTTATATTCTTGAGTTGGGTGGTTGTGATGTTGTGTTGGGTGTTAATTGGTTAGGGACCTTGGGCCCCATTGTATGGGATTTTTCAAAATTATCTATGCAATTTAACCATGGGGGTCATAAGGTGGAGCTTAGAGGATTGGAACCCCAACCACTCTCTATTGAGGAAAGTAGTAAAGCTATGTTGTCTTCGATATCTAAGGGAAGGGGGTTTTTACTTCAAATCCAAATGGAATCAAGAGAAGAAAATGTGGCTGTGCAGAATAATGAAGTTAATGAACTGTTAAGACAGTTCAAAGGGGTGTTTGAGGAGCCTAAAGGGCTGCCTCCGGTGAGTGACCATGACCATAAGATTGTGTTGAAGAAGGGTACACCACCTATAGCCAATCGACCCTACCGTTATTCTTATTACTAGAAAACTAAGATAGAGAAGATAGTGTCAGAGTTGCTGAAAACAGGAGTGATAAGACCCAGTTCCAGCCATTTTTCTTCACCCGTGTTACTAGTTCGTAAGGCTGATGTGAGTTGGCTCATGTGTGTGGATTATTGTGCACTTAATCAATACACAATAAAAGATAAATTCCCCATCCCAGTTATAGATGAGCTGTTGGATGAGTTGTGTGGGGCAAGAGTGTTTTCCTAACTGGACCTACGTTCTATATATGATCAGATTAGGGTGGTTCCCGATGACATTGAGAAAACAACTTTTAGAACTCATGAAGGGCACTACAAGTTCTTAGTTATGCCCTTCGGGCTTACCAATGCTCCGATGACCTTTCAACGTCTAATGAATCAAGTATTCAAACAGTACTTAAGAAAATTTGTGCTAGTGTTCTTTGATGACATTTTGGTGTATAGTAGAAGCTGGAAGGAACACTTACAGCACCTACAACAGGTAACGGAAGTGCTACAGCAACACCAACTCTTTGCTAAATTATCCAAATGTCATTTTGGAGTCGCTGAGGTTGATTATTTGGGTCATATCATTTCATCCGAGGGGGTAAGGGCTGATCCAAATAAAATCCAATCGATGCTTGATTGGCCAACGCCAAAGAATACTAAGGCTTTGAGAGGGTTCTTGGGCCCAACAGGGTACTATTGAAAATTCATCAAGGGCTATGGAGTACTTGCAGCCCCATTAACCAGTTTGCTCAGGAAAAATAATTTTGGTTGGAATGTAGATGCTGAACAGGCCTTTCAGAGGCTAAAAGAAGTAGTTACGCAACCCCTGGTATTGCGGCTTCCAGATTTTACCCGTCCTTTTACCATTGAGTGTGATGCTAGTGGCACAAGAATTGGAGCTGTTTTAATGCAGTCTGGATAGCCTATCTGTTTTCTAAGCAAGGTATTGAAAGGCAGAGCTCTTCTCCTCTCCACCTATGAGAGGGAATTATTGGCGTTGGTGACAGCTGTTCAGAAGTGGAGACCCTATTTACTAGGGCCATCTTTTATAGTCAAAACAGATCAGCAGGTGCTGAAATTTTTATTGGAACAAAGGGTGGGCACCTAAGCGCAACAAAAATGGCTCACTAAGTTGATGAGATATGAATTTAACATTGAGTACAAAAGGGGACAAGAGAATAGAGTGGCTGATGCTCTTTCTCGATAGGAGGGGAACGATGATGCTGTAGAAGCAATCTTCACTCAGATTTCATTGCTAAAACTAGAATGGGTGAAGGAATTGAAACTGAGTTACCAGACATCCCAAGAGTTCACAGATATTCTTGCCAAAGTTGAAGCTCAGCAGGAGATTCCTAAGGGGATTTCTATCATGTAAGGCCTACTGTTAAAGAAAGGGCGATTGATGTTGGTACCGGGAACACCTTTTATTAAAAGAGTTCTTCATTATATTCATACTGAACCGATGGTGGGACACACTGGGTACTTGAAAATTTACCAGCATGCAAAAATGGATTTTTACTGGTCCAGTATGAAAACAGACATTAAGAAGTGGGTGAGGGAATGTGAAGTGTGTCAGACAGTTAAGTACGAGAATGTCCTTCCCACGGGGCTGCTCCAACCATTACCCATTCCAGAGCAAGCTTGGACAGAAATCTCTATGGACTTCATAGAAGGTTTGACTAAATCAAAAGGGGCCTCAGTGACTCTGGTTGTTGTTGACAGATTCACTAAATATGGTTACTTCATGACCCTCTCACACCCCTATACAGCCCGAGATGTAGCCCAGGTTTTTATGGATGCAGTTTTTAAATTGCATGGATTGCTGATTGAGCTGAATTATTGCATTTTTAATGCTTTTGGAACTAATATATATTAATTCTTTCATTACTTTATCATTGGTTTTATATAGAAAAATGAATAAATCAAAGTTGTAATTTTAATTAATTAAAAGCATGAATTTCTGGTTTAATTTTATCAATTGTTGATTATTATGGATTATGGTATATATCGCTTGAGCGGCGGCTTTTGGCCGCTTGAGCGAATTTAGGCAGATTCAAACGCTGGACTGCCGCTCGACAGTGAGCTCGAGCGGGTGTGCGGGAAAGGATATCGCTCGAGCGGAGGCATTTGGCCGCTCGAGTGAAGTCAGGCAGAGTCAAACGCTCGATGTTCGCTCGACACTCCGCTCGAGTGAATATCGTATTTTACAGATTAAGGTTTATTCCGCCGTCAGAGTATATAAATGATTTTTTACATCTTATGGCCGACGCTTGGGTTGGAAAACTCGGTTTTGAGTAGAGAAACACTTAGAATTCATTATTTTCCATTGATTTTCATTCAGATTCGGAGAAGAAAATTCATACAAGCGATCATTCATGCAACTACACAATTGTCGCTGGATCATTCACTCACACTGCAGCAGATTGAAGAACTCCTTGAGGGGTCCAATTGCTATTGTAACTCGGCCTCCTCCACCGCTTCGAATCTTCATCTCCATTCAATTGGCTTAATCTTTTCAATTCCCTACTTGCCATTTTATTTCAGTTTTAAGTTTCTGAATTATTTTGGAGAATTTTAATTTTGACATTTGAGTAATTTATTTGTTATTCATTTAGTTCATGTTATTTATTTTTATCGTTTCGTTAAGCTTTCATTTTAATAGTGATTACAATTACTGTGGTTTAATTTGAGAATTTGTGATTTGAATACAATGATGAACCCTAGAACATTGATTTTGTGGCTTCTCAATTTTCAGTGCATGTTTTGTCAATTACTTTCTAATTTAATTTAATTCTTAATTTAGTTTTATTAAATTCTGAGTTTAATCTATTAGTCCTTTACATTCCAATCCAACAATCAAAATCCAAAAGTATGAATCTAGTCCAAGATTAGTGTCCTCTCCCATCTTTTGCACATACTATCATTTTATTTTCTCTTTATGAAGTTTTTACATTTTTCAACGAGTTTGATTTTTAAGTAAACTTTTCCTAAGGAGACGATCTAGGAATTTATTCCTAAGTATTACACGACATCCTCCTGCACTTGGGATAGTCTTAGTGCTACTCATTTTTGAGTGAGTCAATTGCCTAGAATCATTGTGTCTGACTGTGATCTTGTCTTTCTAAGCTCGTTTTGGAAGGGATTATTTGAATTGCAGGGAATGACGCTGATTTTTAGCTCAGCCTACCACCCTCAGAGTGATGGTAGACTGAAGCCTTGAACAAGAATTTGGAAGGGTATCTGAGGTGCTACGTGGGACAGAAGCCCAGGGATTGGGTGCAGTGGCTAACTTTAGCCAAGTGGTGCTACAACACGAGCTATCATAGCTCAACAAAGCTGTCACCTTTTGAAGCTTTGTACAGGTACCCTCCCCCAAAACTCATCTCTTACATAACAGGGACCTTAAACAACAATGCAATGGATAAAATCTTAGGGGACAGAACAAAAATGTTGGAACTTTTGAAGCACAATCTCAAGGAATCTTAGAATAGAATGAAAATGTTTGCAGACAAGAGAAGAACTGAGAGAGAGAGTTCAAGGTAGGAGACTGGGATTACCTACGTCTTCAGCCTTACCGATAGAAAACAGTTGCCGTGCACCACAACTTGAAGTTGGCTTCTCATTTTTATGGTCCTTTTCAAGTGATCCAACGAATGGGATTAGTAGCGTACCGACTGGGGCTGCCATCCACATGCAAGATCCACCCCGTATTTCATGTGTCCTGTTTGAAGAAAAAAGTTAGTGAAAATGTCCAAATCTTGCCAACTCTTCCACCCACTAATGAGAAAGGAGAGGTCTTACCTGAACCGGAGCAGATCATGGAGTGCTCCGGTGAAGTGATCGAGGCCCTAGTGAAGTGGACGAGTGCCTTCATGGAAGATAGTACATGGGAAAAGCTTTGGGATCTTAGAGCCTTGTACCCACACCTTGTGGGCAAGGTCTTGTAAGTGTGGGGGATTGTTATGGTGCTGAAGGGAGCTACGGCATGGGAGAGGGAATAAAGCTAGAAACTTGAAGTTTGGAAGAGAGATATTGAAGAAGGCTAGGGCAAGTGTGGAACTGAAGTGATTTGGGCATGTTCTACTTCAGATGTCGAACCGATGTGTAGGAAGATAAGGAGCAGACGACGTGGTTCTCAATTTATTGCTTTAGATAGAATAAAGATAAAACATTGTAGTTTAACTAAGCTTGTAAACGCTATGTTTTAACAGCTGGATTTAGGGACTCTTATGTCTTTTGCTTGTATTATATTAGGGTCACGCATATATGGAGGGGAACGGAAACATGGGAAGGTACCTGATGTTTGTACTGCTTTTGTTAATCGTTTTGGAGGTTTTGGATTCCTTGAAAATCCAATTATCATCAATGGAAATACTGTAGCTTCCATTGTCATCCTTTACTTGTGCTTACGTCCCTTTTCCCTACTCTGTTATTGGTCTATTTTGTTATTCCAGTAAATCCATAACATAGACAATGGGTGGCTCTATAGCCCACCGTTGGGCTGGGAGCTATGGCCTGAACCGTTAGTTGATTGTGTGTTTTGTTTTTATCTTTTTATATATATATTTTTAATATTTTTAAATATATTTTTTTAAAAAATTATAATATTATTAAAAAAATACTTACTTAATTATTAAATAAAAATATTTTCTTTTTTTTTTTCCTTAAAAAGCTCAGGCTCCCCAACATTTTCCTTAAACAATTAATTCCTTAGCTCGGTCTTTTTTCTTTTATTGTATTACAATTTTTCTATATTTGACTGTGAAGATCATAATTCAGATTTTAAAATAATGTACATAAAATTATCAAAAAAATGGCTATAAGGATAAGAGCGTTGCTACTCTGCCGTCGTAGAATTGCTCTATTTGAGTTATATTAAAATTTTTATTTTTTGAATTTTTTATATTCTTTAATATATTTAAATATTTTTAAAAAATAAAAAAAATATATGAATACATTAAAAATTAATTTTTTATTCATTATTATTATTATTATTATTCTATTGAACGATATACTTAAACGGTACACTTAGTTAGTGACCAAGCTAATTTTATTAGAGCATCCCCATCAGCATCCCCAAACCGAGATTTTTCCTAAAATTTGGGGATAAATTTTAGGGTTTTGATGAAAATGGCTCTCTATCCCAATCCCTAAAATGCGGTTTGGGTTTCCGGTTTGTACAGTAATACCCCATATTTGTGCATCTACTGTTTGTCCCCAAATTGTTTTTCTCTTTCTTGGTCCCACGTTTCTCTTCTCTGGACAGTTGGGTGGCCGTGCGAAATCACCTCCTCGACTCCTCCCTCACAATTAGACGAATCTTGCACCGAATGTGGGTAATCTCTAAACTTTCGCTTTCCTCCATGGCTGGATTCTCACCTATTGGCCTATCTCTTTCTATGTTTCGGCACCTTCCATGGCTGGACTTTGTGAGAATCGGGAATCTCCATGGTTGGCCACCGAGCTTCTCTATCTCAAAAACAAAATCCCTCATCTCGGTTTAATCATGGTTGCATTGATTTACCGTGATCTAATTTTGCTTAAACCTCTAGATTTTTGTATGTATGATCTGAAAACCCTAGCTATTCGTGCTCAAAATAGGCGCTGAAAATGGTTGGAGAAATTGGGTTGCTAAGAATTTGTTGTTTCGATTACCATTTCCCTGAGATTTGATAACTCCACTGATATCTGTTGAAGGGCCGAAATTGATATTGTTTGGATCTGAAACTTTGTGGTTATGTATGTTCTTCTATGCAGATTTTTTTTTTTATGTATTTAGTAATCTCTTCTTGCTCAAAATACTAGATTTGATGAGCAATTTAACTGGGCCTGAATACATGACTTTAGTTGCTCTGTTTGGGTTAATTCGGATGGTTGTTGATATCCTTGTTGCTCTGAACATCGCTAGATAGATTTTTTCTGCTTTAGGAGTGTTGTTTCGATTACCATGCCACTATTTTATTGTGCTGATTTCATTTGTGGCTCTATGTGGAACATATTTGGTTATGTAGTTGTATAAACTGAAAATTATGTTTGGCAAGCTGAGAAATGTTCCAAAATTTGAGTTAAATTCTACTGATTTTTTGTGGTTCTCTGCATCCTATATTGATAGGTGTGATATTTGTTATGCCAATAACATGTGCAATATTACCATTAAGTTTCCTTGGTATCTCATTTAGGTGTGAACATGTAGGGATTGATTTTTGGACTTATACTATCTAATGGGTTGGTAATACCAAATTTTCTGGTATTTATTTTTGCACTTATACCTTTCTAATTTCTTTTGAGAATGTGTACTCAGTCCATATGTGGCTTTTTGTGGCTGGTGGATATTCATTTACCCTTCATTTTGAACAAATTTGATAGTTGAATACAGTGATGAACTGAGAAGATCGGGGAAGTTATTATTTGTTTTCAGATTTTTTTTATTTGAGCTTCCATGTTAATATTATTGGTCTGTGCACATTCTGTTTTTAGATTAATAGCCATTTCCGTTAATTAATTTTTGTTCCACTCTTGTATATCATATGCAGTGTTGGTATATATATCGGGCTAGGGATGCATTCCAATAGGCTATGATGATGGTGTTATAGGGGGGTTAATTCACTAGTGTTAATTAGGGACCCATCGTTATGGCGGGGTAATCCTCATTCGGATGAAGTCTATTGCAGTTTGTGATACTTTTCACAAAATGCAATCGGGGTTCGGGTGGGGTTTTGCAGCCATTCGATGTTCGGGGCCTTACTTACGCATGCTGTCAATATTTACACCATTCTGAGTCGTTTTACTAATTAATATATTTTATATTATAATAAATACTTGATTTGGATGGGGATGCTCTTATTTTTTTTTATTTCTGATTTGCATGCTGTTTTGGTTGGTGTTTTGTATTATGTTGTGAATATAATTAATGTGTAAATTAAACCCCCTCGGCTGTGATGATGACAACCGCATGTGGGGATACGAGATATGATTGGCCATCTCCTCAATGGCTAGGTAACCCGGACGGCCAACAAGTACTGGCAATCGGTGTTGCAGCCATGAGTGGGTGGCCAAAAATCTTAGATGTCACCATTCGGTTCCTGAGCCCCAAACAAAAGATGTAAACTTTTCCATTTTATTTGGGCTCTAACATATAAGTGTTTTATTAGAGATGGATTCACAAGACCCTGGTCATATGTACTTCACCAACCTCCTAAGTGAAGATCCTCAACTCGAGCCCACTTATGGTGGCCAATGTGGAATATCTCCATTGATCCTTGATGACTCTCCACCTCTAGCCCCTAACGAGCCCATCGGCGTTAGGAAATCAGTGAGGGGTGCGAATTTCACCCCTGAGGAAGACAAGTTACTTGTCTCCGCATAGCTAAATTGTAGCCTTGATGCCCTCCAGGGAACAGATCAAAAACACTCCCAGCTTTGGGAAAAATTTTTTGAGTACTTTCAACAATTTAAAGAAACCACAAATGAGCGGACAATAAAATCTTTAATTCACTGGTGGTCGGTGATCCAAAAGGCCACAAACAAATTTTGTGCGAAACTAGCCCAAGTTGAAGGGTTAAATCAAAGTGGCATGACCAAACAAGATAAGGTAGAATTTCCAAATCATTACTTCAGTAATTTGAGTTTAATTTCTCGATTGGTACATTGGTTTAGTATTTTAATTTTTTCCTCATGCAAGTTTGAGAAGGCGAAGCTTATGTACCAATCACTCGAGAAATGCTCATTCCAGTTAGAGCATTGTTGGCACCTGTTGAAGGACCAACCTAAGTGGATTTGGCGCGCCACAAAGGAGGATCCAAAGCGGAGGAAGACGATGTCCCCATCCTCGACCCCAACTCGATGTTCTGGAGCTACAGTTGATTCAGTTTTTGATCTCGAGGCGGATCATGTGATGGAGAATGAAGTTATGGAACCCGGCCGACCAATTGGAAGGAAAGCTGAGAAAGGAAAACGAAAGGCCCAAGGCCAGCATGCAGAGGAGAACTTCCAACTCAGGAAGATGAAGTATACTCTATTGGAGGAGTCACGCGCTCAGGAGAAAGAGTTTTTTCGTCTTAAAGCCGAGAAGATGGCGTATGACAAGGAGACGGAGGCCAGAAAATTACGTCAAGAGGACGAACGGCTGTGGTTGGAGGCTGAGAAAGTGGAGCTCGCGAAGAAGGAATCAGATCAGCGCATTATGATGATGGATGTGAGTGTCATGCCAGAATTGCAGTGGCAGTTTTTCCAGCAACTCCAGAGGGAGGTCATGGCAAGACGCAGTCGGTCTGACGATTTGGATTGATTATTTTGTGATTGATTTCTTATTTTATGTTTGTAACAATTATATATGTTACAAAATACATGTAATTAATCTTTTTTGTATTTGATAATATGGGAAGTATTATAGGGTTGTGCAATTAATGACTCAACGACATTTTCAGAAACAAACTTGATTACCATTAATATATTCGGAAAATTGATAACAATAACGAAATACAAATGCAAATCCGATTAACTTAAACATAGGTCACCAATTACATTAAAGAAATAATAAAAGGTAAAGCAACCCTGACTAATGTTGTGAATATAAAAGCCATTGATGTTCAATTAGATCTTCTTGAAACTGATGATGTGTCGAGCTGTCTCTAATATCATGATGACGCTGGATGAAGTCTGTAAGCTCAGTTGTATGATTGCGCGACAATTCGGGGAGATTATCATCAAGTTGATCATATTCAATGTTCAGACACTCATTATCATCACGCTCGTCTTCAATTATCATATTATGTAGAATAACACATGTTTTCATTATATTTGTTAGTTCCTTCAGTTTAAACATTCGGGAAGGTCCACGAATGATAGCAAATCGTTGTTGAAGTGCCCCGAATGCACGCTTGACATCTTTCCTTGCGGATTCTTGTGCTTTCACAAAATTTTTCTTCTTATTCCCACGTGGTGATGGAATCGTCTTCACAAAAGTTCGCCACTTGGGATAAATACCGTCCGTAAAGTAATAGCCCATAGTATAGTCGTTGCCATTGATAGTGTAATTGACTGGAGGAGCACGCCCTTGGGCAAGTTCCGTAAAAATAAAAGATCTCTCTAGCATATTAATATCGTTATGTGAAATGGGCATACCAAAAAAGGCATGCCATATCCAGAGATCATATGAAGCAACTGCTTCTAAAATAATAGTTGGTTCACGGATGTGACCAGAGTATATACCTTTCCAAGCTGCGGGACAATTTTTCCACTTCCAATGCATGCAATCAATGCTTCCCAGCATTCCTGGGAATCCTCGTTGTTCACCAACTGCAAGCAATTGGGCTATATCATTAGCAGTTGGAGACCTTAGATATTCTTCTGAAAAAATAGTTACTACTGTCTCAGAAAATTTTTTTAGGCTCTCCATTGTGGTGCTTTCATCAATACGTATGTATTCATCCATAAAATCTCCAGTAACCCCATACGCCAGCATTCTAAGTGCTGCGGTGATTTTTTGCATACAAGATAAACCAAGTCGGCCGGCATTATCTCTTCTCTGGTCTCTTCTCTAGACGAAGTACGGGTCGTAAGACTCTACTTCATTTAGAATATGAAGAAATAGGGGACGACTCATCCGAAATCTCCTTTGAAATAGATTCGAGGGATATACTGGATTTTCAGCAAAGTAATCGCGAAATAGACGCTCGTGTCCCTGAACATGATCACGTCGAATAAACTTAGGACGTTGCCTATTGCCACGTTGTCTCGATGACTGACCATCCGCCTCCATGTTTTGAACATCGCTATCATCTTCAGAGGATACATATGTCAATAATTTGCGAAAGAAAGTACGAGTCATTTGATGAAAGGAGTAGGAGATGAAAAGATGCAATAGAAGTTTGGTTTGTATAGAGGAAATGAGGCTTGAGTTTGCATATTTATAGAGGAATTACTGCTATCGTTTGACATAGGAGTAAAAATGTTACCGTTTGAGAGAGGACAAAAAAAGTTACCGTTGGAGAAAAGATAAAAAAATTTACCGTTGGAGAAAAAAAAAAATATTACCGTTGGAGAAAAAACAGAAAATATTATCGTTTGAGAAAAAACAAAAAATATTACCGTTCGTAGTTAAGACAGAAAATATTACCGTTGAAAAAAAGTTGCTGAAATATTACCGTTACATCCAATTAAAAAATTTTATCATCAATACGTGACTTTCGGTTTTTTATTAGAGATATTGAGTTCAGATCTAATTAAATTTGTCATCACGTTAGAAAATGCACTAATTAATAAAAACATTTTATTTTAATCCTACGAATTTCAATTTCCCTAAACAAATACTGTATTGGATAGTCAAAATCTCCAATAAATATTTAGTAAAAAGTGATATTTTAAAAAAAAGATAATAAGACAAAACAGTTAGTAGTTAAGATTGTAAATGGAAGAGAGAGAAAAAAGTAATAAAAAAAGAATAGAGAAATATTATTTTAGGATTTAGAGATAGGGATGAGGAATGAGATGTAGGAGGTTTTTAGAAGATAAAAAAATTTTATGGATAAATTTGAGAAAATAAATATTTAAGTTAAATTATAGGGATGGAAATGTAAAATCAGATGTGGATGCTCTTAGTTAGGTATGGAACACACGAGTAGGTGATTGGTGGAGAATCTGTACATGATATCAGAAGCCTCCTATTTGTTCGACACTCAGAATTTTTTGAAAGAATAATTATTCGGATCAGCCCCTGTTTGGGAGCAGCCGACGCACACCACACGTGGCATGGGCGAAATGACCGTGCTGACCCCATAGGACGTTCCCTCCCTCAGTTGAAGCAAACATTTCATTTTGAGAAATGTAGCTCAAGCTCCGTACTGACGTTCCCTCCCTTGTTCCGTGATGTTCTTCAACCCAATGTAGCCGGAGCTCCGTTCCCTCCCTCGTTCCGTGATTCTGAAACCCAGACTCTCCCCGTCGTCCTCTTTGAGCTCAGACCTCGACCTCCGGCCTCCCCACCACGACATCCCGTGGAGATCAGTCCAAGCCCTGGGTCCATAACGAGACCAACGCGAAGCCCCTCTGTGACACGATCTGGGTATGAGCATGCTTACTTTTTGCTTTCCTTGTGTCACTCCCTTGGATTTCGGCTGTAGTGTTTCTGTGAAGGAAAAGTTGGTCGGGTTGGGTTGGAATCTGTTCGCACTCTGGGTCGGTGCGTTTGGGTCGGACCTGTTCAGAAGTTATGGAGTCTGGGTTTTAGAGCAACTCAGTAGAAAGTATTTTGAGGTGTTTTGGTAAGTTGGGTCGTCTCAGTGTAAGCTTAGCTTTTGGCTTGTAGGTTTAGTTTTCGAGTAGTTGATGAAATTGTTTGCTTCTGGGTGTTCTGCGTTTTGTGGACTTTGAGAAAACCCTCATTAAAATTCCGGCTCAGCCAAGGTTTTGGTTTTGGTTTGTCTCTCACAACTGGCTTTTGTGTAATTGAAGTTGTGACACTCTGAAGTTGTAAGTTGTTGGTCTCGAACATCCCATTTTTGGGGCTTTGGCTTGTGGCTTTTGAGTATTTTGTGTTCCTTCCAGTTCAGGCTAGGTTTATCGGTTCATGTCAAACAGAATAAAGGAAGATTTTAAGCTTAGCTATCCAGGTTATAAGTTGAAGCTCCTTCATGACACAACCAATTTAACTTATCAAAAAAATAAGTTAAATGGTCCTTCATCACATAGTTAAAAATTATTACGTCATAACTAAAATACCCGCCCATATGGCACTTGATATGTGTAATTCTCATATATCATAATGTGTCATTTATGGTAACTAGTTTCTAACTGTTATTTCAGAATTCATGTTAGACCTCTATCATGGTAGTTGTATGTGCTAATTTTTTGAAGGATATTAGTTTGCACATTCTCCTGGACAAAAACAGGAAAAAATTTAGCTCATTCCCATTGATTACTTCTTTGTTGTACTTGATTTGATTTTAAGAATATAACAAATGCATATTTGGCATACTTCTGTAAACTCAATTTAGAAAATTTGGTTTTGGCTTAAGCCAAAGAGTTGAACTCAAAATTCAACTTGGATCTTACACTTGCCCCGAATAGTTTGGCAGTATGCTAGCCCTTTTCTCCATAAATTTTCTAAACTTCAAATTCGATTAGCTATTGCCATTGTTGCTAAAAGCAGATGCAATTTTTTTTTTACCTTGCACATACTATTAACCCATTAATAAAAATATGTGATAATAATGTTCAGTTTTTTATTTTTCAGAATCAATCATGTCAGCATCATCATCTGTACTTAATGATAATGTCTTGGAATCTCCAACTTGTTGGTGTGGTTTGAAAACACCACTAAAGACATCTCACACGTCGAAAAATCCCGGAAGGAGATTTTTCGCTTGCCCAAACTATAAAACGGTAAAAGCAATTTATCAAAGTCTGCTTTGTTTTGTTTTGCGTAATGGTTTGCTGGTTGGGTGTATTTTATCATATTAATTGTGAATTAATATTGTGTGTAGGGAGAAGCAAGGTGTGAATTTTTTGTATGGGCCGATATACTTCATTTGCTAGAGGATAATTTTCGTGCCCGTGAGAATAAGGCGACAAGTATTTCGTGGAATGAAGTATTACAGCGCGAGTATGCCGTTCGGAAACGAGAAGATAAAGTGAGAGAAATGGCAAAGAATCTGAAAAAGAAAAAGCGAAAACTTTTGATTTTCTACTGGATTCTGACATTTGTAATAGTGTTTATTTGGTTTGGATAAATACTATGTAAAGTAGTTGGGCGAACTCTTTTGGGTTTTGCATGGTTCTTTTGAGGTGCACATGGTTTGTGGATCAAGACCATGTATGTAAATTGTATGGTGTTAACCTATAAGACTGTGACGAACTTTTGTGCAATTAAATTAATTTTGGTAGACTTTAGCAAAGTGTCATTTAGTGAGATTGCTCAAAACAGGGATGTTGGAGCATTTAAATTTAGTTGTTATGCACTTCAAGAATTGTTTTTGGCATTCACTGATCCTCATCTGATTTGAAGGATAGTTTGGATTGATGTTATTGGAGAAGGTGGAATTATCCCAAGTATATACCCGGAATGAATCTTATCAATTTTTACTCATTTGAGGGACTATATTGACCCCTGCATTTATCAAGTTTAGATTACAAAACTGTTATCATTCGTATCTAGCATCCTGATGGCACTTCAAATACTCATTTATGAGGGGTTGATATCTGGTCCCACATTCTATTTGTGGATATGGTAGAATCCAATTTATCCGATGTAGATAAACAATCAACTTTAAAATGGTAAGTCATTCATCACGTTTGGAATGTACAATAACAGCCATCAAGTAGCTATTGCCATTTTCCTGCAACACAAGTTAAGCTTTTAATACATATCCATTGGTCTGTACAACATATGAACCAAACTTTCAGTCTTAAAATGAAATATATACATTTTAGATCTTTGCAAAATATTACTTTATGCAATACAAACAATCAGTCTTTGCAAAATCAGTAAGATCTTGATTTTGGTTGCAGCCTCCTCGAACTGAGATCTATATAGTGGCTTCGAGATAGTGCATTCCGACTGACAAACTCTGCACTGTACTGCAAGAAAACAGGACTTTATTATTAAACTCAGGTTTCCTCAGATAGACATCTTCAATTTTTATGCAACACAATATTAACAACAACATAACTACAGATAAAAAATAAGTTGTCCTTTGCTAGAAATGGCAGCTAGCTCGTGCTTGCAATAACTGCCTCACCTAAATGGCACCTACCTTTCAACTGTATGACCAGTTTATTAACTTCAACCCCTCAGGCAAATCACAAGATAATACTTGCACCCTAAAAACCCTAATACTAATAATCTTTCTATAAATAGTATGGCAGGTTATTTGTGGAAATATCCATGAGGATATTTAGCAACAACAATATCACTGTCTGCATGCCATCCCACATGATTATTTTGACTGAGATGATAAAGACAATGTTTAATCTAAAAGTAGGAAAAAAATACGTACCCATCAATATTTGGCATGGAAAACAAATTTTTTTACTCATACCAGAAACATCCTATCCGCATGCCATCCCATGACAAACTCCAAAAATTTCCTCAGCAGCTTGTACATGTTACAATCAAAATAAGATTTTCTTTTATATCTCCCCATATATCTATCTCTTTCAGCCATTAATTACCAAAATATTCCAAAAACTCCTTTGTTTAATGCCTTCCAAGTTTCCAACCGTCCCAAATAAAACTCCAATGAAAAATGAATGGGAATTTTTTGAGGATATGCCCTGCACCCTATTTTTTTCCCTCTATTTTTGGAGATTTACCGAGAAGCTAAGAGTCATTACCTGAGCCCTCCACCAAATTCAACTTGGATTGGGTTGTGATCTTGGGCTCTCACCCTGTTCACTTTCATCCACCAACAGTTTCCTGGAAGTCTAAGTTCCATATCAAATAAAAAAAAAAATATTCAAATTAGAATTTGAACTACTAAAATTCAAGTAACAAAATAAGCCGTTGTCTAGTATAATACCTGTTTTTTTCGCTTTGTTGCCAATTTCTCCACACGTGGGACCTTCCTCTTATTTGGAGGTCTCCCTTTCCCTCGAACGACGTTAGGGCTTAAAATCTTTTTACCCTTATCCAATACCACCGTTGGGTTGGCCATATTTGATTGGATAGTCGACTGACATGTGGAACCTTCACAGGATTTATCAAAGTCATCAACATAGTGCAGGAATGCATGGACTTTATCGTTGTTTGAGGATATTTTGGCGGCTAATTTCGAACATCTTTGGATCATAAGTTCGTAATTACGCGTGTCTGATCTACCCCGCAAGTCATCATAACTACTTCTGATTAACGTGTAATGCCTCTTTAAGTCCTTTCTCCATCGATCTAGGAAATAAACTTTCGGCAGCACATTAATGTTCTTCAACTGACAAACTCTAAGTGCATGCCTACAAATAATCCCCCTCATCTCAAACAAACCACAAGTGCATTTCACCTCGCACTCATCTTCGTTATAGTAAACTGAGTAATGAACTCTTTTGGTTTGCTCATCAAATGATATTTCATCCAACACATCAAATGTTAAAATGCACCCCTGTGTGCTAACCAACCAACAATTACAACCCATTAGTCCCATAAACTCTCTTTGGACCTCCTTAAACTTTGCATTTGTATAGACTTTTTGAAACTGCTTCTCAATGTTGAAAGGGGAGATGCAGGGGATAGTTTGGTTGGTAGAATTGAAATCAGCCGTTGTCTCGACCTCCACTTTCTTTCTAAGAGCATTGTCGAATTGGTCGACGAATTCCTTCAATGTCGTCCCAGCATGGACATACCCATCAAAAAATGCATTCATACTTTCAGACCTTTGTGTTGTGCTCATACCAGCCCAAAATACACTCTTGAGGAAAACAGGAACCCAAAAGGACCTTTCCTCATATAAGGTCTGAAGCCAATTGTTGCTGATAAGATCATACTTTTCAAGTAGTCCACCCCAGCTCTCCTCAAATTCTGTGGTGGTTTGTGAATCATATAATGCCGAATGGATATCAGTCTTCAACCCAAGGTTGAATTTGGCGTGCGATCCTAACTTCTCAGGAAGTTTGCGCATGATATGCCATAAACAATATCTATGGCGAGTTTCAGGGAATACAGTAGCAATCGCATTCTTCATCGCTCTATCTTGGTCGGTTATGATAGACTTCGGTGCCCTACCCTTCATGCAATCCAACCACATCCGGAACAACCAAACAAAACTATGTGTGTCCTCGCTTGATAGCAATCCAGCCCCGAATAGTATGGACTGCCCATGATGGTTAACACCCACGAATGGAGCAAAAGGCATACCATACCTATTTGTTAGATACGTTGTATCGAATGATACAACGTCTCCAAAATACTCGTAGGCGGCTCGACTACGTGCATCAGCCCAAAACACATTCCGTAGCTTTCCCTCATCATCCACGTCCATATTAGAAACAAAGCCATCATTCTGATCTCTCATTCTCTTGAAATACTCATTAAGTGCATCACTACCTCCTTTGCCCAACCTTAAATATCTAGCTTTGTCAATGTAATTCCTACAATCTTGCTCTTGAAAAGCTAGATTCTCATAACCCCTTGCGTCAACAACAAGAGAATAAAAGTTCTTACTCATTCGTATACCGGCTCTATCATTCAGGTCCAAGATCCTTTGACTGTATTGATCTAGGTGTTTGTGGGATCGCAATAGTCTACTTTTCTTGGGGCTCACAGTAATATGGTTGTGAGAATTCTCAGTAGTGGTGAAAACCCATTTTCCATTTTTGTTCAGCGCTGCATTTACTTTCGCCTTACAACCTGTTTTGGTGGTTGCCCGTGGCTTCGAGATATTACTGTTCGGCTTAGGATGGTACTTTCCACCACGGGCACAACCAATGGTCAGATACACCGGCTTCCCATCATCATCTCTTTTAGTCCTCTGTGTCCTTACACCAAAACCCTCTTGCTTGGCATACTTCTTATAGTACGCCACAACCTCTTTCTCACTGTCAAACTCCAACCCGGATCTTGGTGGTTCAACTTGTACCTCATCATCCCTGACAACAGTGGTACCCTCCAAATCTTCATTTATGTCAAAGAACATTTCTATCAATGGAAACATAAGGATGAATTAGCAATAATTCAATATTAGAGTCATTATTTAAGGCAAGCATATAAAACGGTAATACCATCAGCATCATGACAACTTCCAACATTTTCTTCAAATTCATCACTATTTGGTGTAACTGACGCGGGGGGCGTTTCTTGCCTCAAGTACTCTGGATTACTCGAGGATTGGTACTGAGTATAATAGCAGCATGGCACTAGAACAAATCAGCTATCCTCAAACAAACAAATTAACATGTAAATTTTAGGAATTTGGGTAACAAACAGAAATATACCCGGAATGAATCGTCAACTCTAATAAAATCCTCCAGATCACTCGCCAGAGGGTAGGACATATGGTGAGGATGCTGCAAGTTTTATGCAATTAGTTAGATGCATGCGCACGTCAAATGATGTATGTAAAAATTCTATCATCAGCCTGCCTACTCACATGGTCTAAGTTTGGACATCCTAAGCCATCATTTTGATGCGTGTAAACTGGCTGTGAAGTCGATGTTGAAGGCCTGGGTGCCATTCTATCTTCCTCTTCCCCCATTACACTAAAATCAAGATGACTTACAAAATTATTTAAAGTCGATATATATATTTTTTTTAAATGTAAACACAATAAATCAATAATTAAAAATTTGGTAAATACTCAGATAGTGTGCAAAACTACAAAGGTCTCAACAATTTTTTTAAGATCACTACACAATAAATCAATATAGACTAGTTTTAAAAATAACTAGATAGTGTGCAAAACTACAAATTCAAGAACTTTTATTTTTTTATTTGGTGTATTTTAAATTTGTTGTATTAAATACAGATTCAAGAACTTTTATTTAAATATTTTAAATAAAGCCTCATTTATTTTATTACAATTATAATGATTCACTTAAATTTTACCTTAACTCTCAATTTATATTAATTAAGCTGTCCTAGATGCAACCTAAGCCACTAGCTCGCTTTGAGGGTAGCAAGGTTGCTTTGAGGGTGGCAAGGTTGCCTGAAAACTCCTTGGTCCGATCTTCAATTTTTACTAAATTGAAGAGTTTGATTTTAAATTTTGGAGTTTGATTTTAGATCTTAATTATAAGTTGGAGCTAACTTGACTTATCTTTGTAAACAAAACCAAACAAAGAATAAAAATAGAAAGAAAAACGATTAACAAAAAAAATTGTTGTGAATATCCCAATTATCATGACATATAATAAAGATTAGTGTTTTTTTCTTTTTTCTTTTTAAAACAAGCCAAACTGAGCATTTTATTACCACCATCAATCAATACAGAGTTAATCTAGTGATACATTATTACAAATTTCTCTTGGATAGTCTTCCATCCATACATATTTAGTAGCAAGACGTACAAATTAACGTGGGAGGAGCAGTAGAGATGTAGAACCACACGAAATGGAAATTGGGTAACATAACATGATCGAAACCAAATCCCTCCGGCTTCCCTCCCACACCACAAATACAACTTATATATATTACTTTTTAGCTTTCTGTCTACACTAAACAGAGAGCACCTTTATTTTCTAACCACCATGCATTTCCCTTACAATGCGTGCAAAAGATTAGAAAAATTAGTCCGAATGCATGCGAAAATAATTAGTCCGAATGCGTGCATAAGATGAAAACACTGATTCTCAATACAGAGGAAAATAAAAAATAAAAAAACAAAGGACCGAGCTGCTTGAAAGCAGAGGACCAAACCAGACGTCAAAAGCCATGCAACACAGTTACGTTTAACCATGCCCTAATCCACAATATCTACCTCACAAAACCCAAAACTCATCTCTGTGTACACAAGATAAACGTAACTGTTTTGCAGTTCATTGTTCTGAAAATTTTTTACCTTCGTATGAGCAGCGGTGGCGCCGGCGAGGGAGGGGGGTCTTCGCAGATTCAAAATACCCACCGGTTGCTCTGTTATTTGGTTTACCAAGGACCGGCAGCTCTTTACAGACTAAGTACTGTGCTCGACGTTCCTGGGCGGAGAGACGGCGTCGCCGGTGGTGCTGGGCGGAGGAACCTGTCACGCGGGCGACGAACGGGGGCTTTCGCGGGAGGGATTTCGAAATGGAAACAATCACGTACTGACCCCATCAAAAAACGCACGTTTTGACTTTTTCCAAAAAAAAAAAAAAGAAAAAAGAAAAATATTGGATGCCACGTATGGTGTGCAGGTGTGCTCCTGCTACAGTTGTGGATCCATAGTGTTACTCTTTTCGAAACCCCAAAGCAAAAATAAACCGAAAACGTGAAGAGTCTTGCGTCTTCCTTCCCACGAGGAGGAAAAAGGTAAGTGGGGTCCCCTTATTAGAGTTGCTAAAGTTCAGCAGAGACGACCGACGATATGAATAATTTCAAACCACCCTATCTTGAAATCATAGTTCCTTATCTTTTCTTGAACAAATTCGACGTCTCAATTTCTCTGCTCAATACAGTTCCGGACCGAGGGCAATGGCAATCACTCTCAGCCTTCTCAGGCTCCCTATTCTTACCCAGAAGCCGCTGCACTCCCACTCAAAACTGCCAATTCCATCCAACCCAACAAAATCGTGCATCTCCAAAGACTCGGCAAGCAACCCACAGCCACTCTTCCATGCTCTTAAATCGGCTTCTCTTCCCCTCACAGCACTCGCAATACCATTCATTCTAGACCCAAAGGCAAGTACCCTCACCCCAATTTCAGATTTCTTGTGCTTTTTCTTCTTTTCGTTTTAAAATTGCAAACTTTGAAGTACTCTGACTTTGGTGGGGGTGAATGTGATTATATAGGATGCACTTGCTGTTGGTGGGGAGTTTGGAATATTAGAGGGAAGGTCTTTTGCACTCATTCACCCCATTGTGATGGGTGGTTTGTTCTTCTACACTTTGTGGGCTGGGTATTTGGGTTGGCAATGGCGGCGAGTCCGGACGATACAAACTGAGATTAACGAGCTCAAGAAGCAGGTGAAGCCTACCCCGGTTACTCCAGAAGGGACAGCAGTGGAAGCGGCACCTTCTCCGGTTGACCTCAAAATTCAACAACTCACTGAGGTAGGTACCTTTTAACTGATTGTTTTGGAAATTCCTCTGAAATTAAAGGCATTTTAGGTTTGGAAATTTAAGTAGTATTTGCAATGTCGGTTTTCTTTTTGCTTACAATAAGGAAAGGAATCGTTGATAACGTTATCGTCTGAATAGAATTTCCGGTTACAAAATGCTTATTTAAATGACATTGCAATATTTCTAGGACTACTTAGTTGGAAGCTTTATTTTTATCACAGAAATGGGTTGAGTTACGATGTTTATGTATTGAAAAAAAATGTATAACGCTCACTCAGAGACTGAGCCCTTGGTTTGTCAAATTCAGGAGAGGAAGGAATTGCTGAAAGGGTCTTTCAAGGATAGGCACTACAATGCAGGGTCGATACTGTTAGGATTTGGAGTGTTCGAGTCTATTTTTGGGGGAGTAAACACATGGTTTAGGACAGGAAAGCTATTTCCAGGGCCCCATTTGTTTTCTGGTGCAGGTAAATCTACTGCTTTGCAGTCTTTGCAAAATTGAACAGAACGGCAAGTAGTTCACATTTAGCCAACAGCTATTAGTTGAGAAAAGGCACTAGATCTGAGAATATACAGGTCGCTGTTCTGCATTTTGTGGATATTTTAGCTGATTTTTCTGATATAATTTCTGCACAGCCATTACAGTGCTATGGGCAGCTGCTGCGGCTCTTGTACCTGCAATGCAGAAAGGGAATGAGACCGCTAGAAATCTTCACATTGCATTCAATGTGTTGAATGTTCTCCTCTTTGTGACCCAGATCCCCACTGGAATTGACATTGTCTTCAAAGTTTTTGAATTTACTACATGGCCCTGAATTGACAGGTATTCCTAGTGATCTCTCTTGTTTTTGGGCCGCACAACATATATCTTAGATTCTAGCGTAAAGAATTTCTATGTGGCTGTATCAGGTTCACCTAATTAAGGTGAAAACCTTCTAGTATATGTTCATTACATGAAAAAACCACATTGACCTTTAGGGATAAGCCACATTAAGGCGTGCTTGACTGTGCGATGGTTTTACTGAATATTGTAATCATATTATGCCTTACAAAATCACTGTAAACTACCACTCCCCATTTTGTTATGTGGTATATACTTGTCCTCTGCATGTTTGGGATGGCTGGAAAACTGTCCAAGGAAACTCTCTGGACCAATTGTATAAATGGAAGCAATCTATTTAGGGTCTTTATGTCATCTTTAAACTCATAAACACTTTATTATTATTGTTGTTGTTGTTGTTGTTCTTTTTGTTGATTATTCTTATTATTATTTTTATTATTATTTTATTTTTGTTATTATTGTTATTGTTATTCTTATAATTTTTGTTATTATTGTTTTTTGTTATTCTTCTTCTTCTTCTTATTATTATTAATATTCTTATTATTATTATTGTTATTATTATTATTATTATTATTATTTTTTTTACTTTTCAAATTTGAATGCATCTACAGGCATTTAGAAATATTTTTTAGTTTTTATTTTGTTTCAATTGTAAACGTGTAATTTTCTATTATTCAGTTCTTGTGCAAAATTAAAGTATTTGTCCATAGGTACTCAAATCCACTATCCCACCCACCAATTGTGCCAGGATTGTGTCTGTAAACAGACCATTCGAAGTATATGGATCATTGAAATCTGATGGATATCAGTAATATGCTTTGATGCTATTGCTCATAAGGATGTTAATTCTTCTAAAAAATATCTATTTGGAAGCACTAATGTGGAGGCTTGTAGTAAGTGGTGTTTTGACTTTTTGTATAATTAATTGAGAAGTGCTACACCTTCAAAGAGATTTCATAGAAGTAAATCCATAAAATGATATGGTTTTATATGATGTGTTAGATCTACTTAACAATCAAAATCGTTTTACAATATAACGTATCATATTAAGTCATGTCAGTTTGTGAAATCTCTTTGTGGCTAAAGTATCTATCTAATTAGGGTTCTATAGCAATTTTAGTAGGTTGACATTTCCTGATAGGATGATAAAATCAATTCATCAAAAAAAGGATGATAAAATCACATCCTTCATACTCCAGCAGTACTAATTTCAGTTCTGAAGAAGTCAAATGTGTAGCGTTATGTAGGTTTAAATATAAATTAGTGGAAATCTTTGTAGCAAGATGCTCCTACTATAATTATATAATAATCTATTGAGAGGAAACCCATACTTGCAATGGGTAATACCAGACTGCATTTGAATGTTGAGGTTCGGATGATCTGAGTTGATATATAAATAATGGTATTTTGTAGGTTCCATTTGTTAGAATATATTGTCTATAATGTGTTTGTATAGGGGTATATGTGTCTCTTGGTTTTAGGGTATATATATATGCTTGTGTGTACACTGTGGATATAAGAAAGTGATTAATATTTTTCTCCCCACTTTTCTCTCCATTTTCGTTTACATGGTATCAGAGCCGATTCTCACGAATCCGAGCTCTGTGTGGGTTGAGAATATTTTTCAAGTGTAGCTCGTGTGGTGTTTGTGCTCGCCGGAGTGTTTCCGTGTGCTTTCCGTGTGGTTTTTGTGGTTGCCGGCGCCGTGTGGTGGTTGAAGTGTTTTCCGGCCAGGTTCCGGCATCATCTCGGGTACTGGACACTAGGGGTGAGCTCGCCGGCCGATTCTGTTGTCTCCAAGCTTGGTTGCCGTCGTCTCCAGCCGCCGGAAGAGGTTGCCGTCCGTCGATCCAGCTTCGTTTGGTTGCAGGTAAACTCGTATTCTAGTTCTGGAGTAGGAATACTCCTGAACCTGTATAGGGTTTTATTCCAGGTTGGAATAAAACGTGTTTGGTAACACGGATAGATTAAACCTATCCTCGGTTAGGATAGGCTTATCCGGCGCAGCCCAAACAAGCCAGACCCGACCCGAGGCCAACCCGGACCCGATCCGAGTCCGACCCGATCCGAGACAGTGCATACCGGCCTCGAACCGGATCCGATCCGAAACAGGCCGATTTCGGCCGATACAGAGCCGAAACAGGCCGATACCGGCCGAAACAGAGCCGATTTCGGCCGATACAGTCCGATTCCGGCGACTTTCAGACCGATACAGTCCGGTTCCGAACCGGTACAACGCTTTTTTGACCGGTTCAGACTTATTTCACTCAATACAGGCTCGGGATTTGGGTTTTTAATCTGGATTTCTACGTTTCCAGATTGTTTTTTTCCAGTTTTGGTCCACGTTTCATGATTTTTATGTGAAATCTTTGTTTCTAAGTGGACTGTTGTGATATATTGGTATATTTCCCATGGCAAATAAATTTGAGTCGATGTCACTTGCACCAAATATCAATATGCCTATGACTTCAGTGAAGTTAAATGGAAAGAATTACATGCTGTGGTCGAGATCCGTTGAAATGTTTTTGAAAGGCAAGGGTCTTCGCCGTACTCATCTGATTGATCCTATTCCTGCTTCGACTAGTCCTACATTTGCTCAATGGGAGCAGGAAGATGCTCAAATATTATCTCTGATGTTGACTAGTATTGAACCTAGTATCTGCTCGAGTTTAATACATTTTGACACTGCTCAAGAGGTGTGGGGGCATCTTAAACAGATGTATTCAGGTGCTGGAAACATAACTCGTATTTATGAGTTGTGTAAACAATTCTTCGTGTTGGAACAGAATGCTTTGGGCCTGGAAGAATATTATTCTCAAGTGATGGGCATATGTGAAGAACTCAAAGTGTATCAACCCGTCACTTCTGATGTTCCAAGTATGCTGAAACAACGAGAAGATTTTAATATTGTTCGCTTCCTGGTTGGCTTAAAACCGGAATATGAGTCAGTGCGGTCTCAGATTTTGACAAGTCCACAGCTTCCGTCATTTCCTGATGTATTCTCTCGACTTCAACGAGCTACATTATCTTCTGATCAGAGTAACGAGAGATCTGCTTTAACTGCTTCCTATGTTGCTCCTGCTGGACGTGGAGGTCAGAGTGGAAGAGGTGCACGTGGGGGTGCACGTGGGGGAAGAGATAATCGCACTCGAGGTCGTGAATTTCGTAAGTGCACCCATTGTGGTCGCACTAATCACTCAGTGGATTATTGTTGGGATCTACATGGTAGACCATCTGGGTCTGCTAATCGGAATCTGCATGGTAGACCATCTGGGTCTGCTAATCAAGCCACTGTTCAAGATGATTCACAGCCAACGAGCTCCAACAGATCTTCAGATATAATCAGTATATCAAAGGAGGAGTATGAGCGGTTTTTGGGTCACACAGGGGCTTCATCTTCCACAGCTACTCTTACCCACTCAGGTATAGCATCTGCATGTCTTGTTTCACCCACTCAGGGTCCATGGATCATTGATTCAGGAGCTAACGAACATTTGACCGGTTTGTCTTCTGTCCTGTCTAAATTAAATACTGTACCATCTGTAAAAAGTGTCACTCTTGCTAATGGTTCTCTTGCTAAAGTTACAGGCATTGGATCCACTAAACTCACTGATTCCATATCCTTGTCATCTGTCCTACATGCTCCGAGTTTTCCTTTTAGTTTGTTGTCTATTAGTAGGATTACTCAAAGTTTACAATGTTCAGTGACCTTTTATCCCTCTTCATGTGTTTTTCAGGATCTCAAGACGGGGAACAAGATTGGTACGGGGCATGAAGCTGGTGGTCTGTATTATCTTGATGTTCAACAGTCACCCACTCGAGCTCTTACAACCCCCTCATCATCTGCTTTTGAATGGCACTGTCGCCTGGGTCATCCCTCACTTTCTCTTTTGAAGTGTCAAATTAAGAACTTGGGGAGTGTGTCCCCCTTTTCTTGTGAAGCGTGTCAACTTAGTAAACACCATCGTGTGTCTTTTGTTCCTCGTATTGATAAACGTGCATCGAGTCCTTTTGAATTGGTTCACTCTGATATATGGGGACCAATCAACATTGAATCAAACAAGTTTCAATATTTTGTTACATTTGTTGATGACTACTCTCGTGTGACATGGTTGTTTTTGATAAAGGCCAGATCTGAACTTCTTTCCATATTTCAAATGTTTTGGAAACAAATTAAAACTCAGTTTAATAAAAAAGTTCAGATTTTGCGTTCTGATAATGGTAGGGAATATCTATCTGGTGCCTTTGCTACTTACCTAAGTGACAAAGGAATTGTTCATCAAACATCATGTTCATATACACCCCAACAGAATGGGGTGGCAGAACGCAAAAATCGGCATTTGTTAGATGTAACCCGAGCACTATTGCTACATATGCATGTTCCTAAACGGTTTTGGAGTGATGGTGTTCTTACTGCTTGTCATCTTATTAATCGTATGCCTTCATCTATTCTTAATGGTTCATCTCCCTTCTCCGTCTTGTTTCCGTCATCTTCACCTTTTTCTTTTCCACCAAAAATCTTTGGATGTGTTTGCTTTGTTCATAACCTTGGTCCAGGCTTTGATAAACTTGACCCCCGTTCTACCAAGTGTCTCTTTGTTGGTTATTCTCGGACTCAAAAAGGATATCGCTGCTATAGTCCTACTCTTAGACGCTATTTCACAAGTGCTGATGTTACCTTCTTTGAGTCCATACCTTTTTTTTCAAATACATCTTCAAGTGTTGAGTGTGACCCTCTACCATTACCTACCCTTACATTATCTCCCTCACAATCTCCCTCACAACCGCAGGTTTACTCACGTCGCTCGCGGCCGCCGGCTCCCATGCCTCAACCAGTCGTGCCTCCATCTTCAGATCTTGAGTTGTCTCAACCAATCGTGCCTCCATCTTCAGATCTTGAGTTGCCCCAACCAGTCGTGCCTCCATCTTCAGATCTTGAGTTACCCAGTACTTCAGACTCTCTACCTATTGCTCTTCGCAAAGGTAGTCGTTCTTGTGTTACTCAACATCCTATTAGTCAATTTGTCTCATATCATGCCTTATCTCCTTCATTCTCATGTTTTACATCTCAAGTTTCAAAACTCTCTATTCCTAAGACACTTCAGGATGCATTATCTGATCCGGGATGGAGGACAGCTATGGAAAGTGAAATGGATGCTCTTCATCATAATGGCACATGGGATCTTGTTCCACTACCACCTAGTAAACAACCTGTTGGCTGTAAATGGGTATACACTATCAAATTTCATCCTAATGGTTCTGTGGAACGTCTGAAAGCCCGCCTGGTTGCAAAGGGCTATACTCAAACCTATGGCATTGACTACGAAGAGACATTCTCTCCAGTTGCCAAAATATCTTCTGTCCGAGTGCTAATCTCTCTTGCTGCTAATTTAGACTGGCCCTTATTTCAGCTGGATGTAAAAAATGCATTCCTCCATGGCGACTTGCATGAGGAAGTTTATATGGAGCAACCACCTGGGTTTGTTGCTCAGGGGGAGTATCGAGGTACTGTATGCAGGTTGAAAAAGGCATTATACGGCTTGAAACAATCTCCTCGAGCATGGTTTGGAAGGTTCTCTGATGCTGTATTGAACTTTGGTCTTCACAGATGCCAAACAGACCACTCGGTATTTCACTTGCATAGTGATGCAGGTCACATTTTGTTGGTTGTATACGTGGATGATATTGTAATCACTGGGAGTGACTCTGCTGGAATTATTAGACTAAAGCAATTTTTACATGATCAATTTCAGACGAAAGACTTGGGCAAACTTAGGTATTTCCTTGGAATTGAAGTCAGTAGATCTAAAGAGGGCATCAACCTATCTCAGAGGAAATATGTACTCGATCTGTTAGAAGAAACCGGCATGTTGGGTGCACGACCTATTGACACCCCTATGGATCCCAATCGTAAATTCTTGAAAGAAGAAGGGGAGCTGTTTAGAGATCCAGGTATGTATCAAAGACTTGTTGGGAAATTGAACTATCTTACCATCACTAGACCAGACATCTCTTATGCAGTGAGTGTACTGAGTCAGTTTTTACAAACGCCTAGGATCTCACATTGGGATGCTGTGGTTCATATTCTTCGTTATCTCAAGCGAGCACCTGGTCTTGGAATATTATATCGACCAAATGGACATCTTAGAGTTGAAGCATTTTCAGATGCTGATTGGGCAGGATCTCCTTCAGATAGAAGATCTACTACTGGATATTGTACCTTTGTAGGAGGTAACTTGGTTACATGGAAGAGTAAGAAACAAACAGTAGTAGCTCGTTCTAGTGCGGAAGCGGAATACAGGGCAATGGCACATACTACTAGTGAGCTGACATGGTTACAACACTTTCTTCAAGAGATTGGGTTTCCAGCTCCTATCCCTCTCCAGCTATTTTGTGATAATCAAGCTGCACTGCATATTGCCTCTAACCCGGTATTTCATGAGAGGACTAAACATATAGAGATTGATTGTCACTTCATTCGAGATAAGATACTAAGTGGTGACATTGCTACGCCTTTTGTGAAGTCCGCAGATCAACTCGCAGATGTGTTTACTAAATCTTTGTGTTGGAGTCGTTTAAAACCTATTTGTTTCAAACTGGGTTTATATGATGTATATGCCCCAGTTTGAGGGGGAGTGTTAGAATATATTGTCTATAATGTGTTTGTATAGGGGTATATGTGTCTCTTGGTTTTAGGGTATATATATATGCTTGTGTGTACACTGTGGATATAAGAAAGTGATTAATATTTTTCTCCCCACTTTTCTCTCCATTTTCGTTTACACCATTGATATGTGTTTGAATGTAAATAGGTTGAGATATATGTTTGAATATATGAAATAGGTTGAGATGAGTTTTAACTTTTTATGAAAAGTTGAAAAAGTAGTGGGTCCAATTAATGATTGGTTTGAGATGGATTGAGGTGATTTCATCTTCCAAACACGGCCTAATATCCTGCAAGGGAAACAAGGTACTGGAGTCAAGTGGGAATGTTAATTACCATCCAGGTTGGTAGGTCAATGGTTCAGATTATTCCAATGTATTTTAGCATGTACTAGTTCCTGAACTTGAATTCGAATATCGATTTGTCATAAACTATTTGTATTAGCTGTCAAATGATTCGCTAAATTCTTTAATGGGACTAAGATTTTTGTTGTGGTTGAAACCCGACTCGAGGGACTGTCTGTGGCTTCCTGCAATCTAGGCTTTTCCTCACCTGTTTCTAGCGATCTCTATGCATTTCGCTATTTTTCCCTTTGCCCCTACCATACTCCAGCTTGGTACGTAGTTTCTATCGCATGTCTAGTGTTGAGGCCTTGGATGTTAATTTTTACATTATATTAATTAGAATGATCCCAAATGAACTTCAAACGAAGTCAAGGGATGGAAGGCGCCACTAAATAAACTAGTGTTGCAAATTGTGATTTCTTATTAAAGAGTTTCCAAGTCCGAAGGGAATGATTTGTGACGAAATTTTCACATGTTTTTCTTCTCCCATTCCTTCCATTAAAAAATTGGCCATTAATGCGGTATAGAAACTCAACCAATGCATAGGAATAATAACGAAGTCGTCGAATTCAAGTCGAACCATAATCAGATTCGTACAATAATTTGGGAAATTCATCCCAATCAAAATCTTACAACCTAAGAGCCATAGATAGTGAAAAGCTTTGTAAAAGTAGTATAATAGGATATACGGACACTCTATTTCTTAATGTCAGACACCATACAAACTGAATATTTAGTGTTAGTGTAATAGGGATTCACTTAGAGTTTTTGCTTGAATTCCAGAGCCTATAGACATAAAGTGAGATCAATTTTATATGTTTACCTCTCTTCCACCATATATCCTAGAGTTTGGGCAAAACTTTTAGGGTACGTGAATCCATAAGCTGTAATCAAATATACCCAGAATGATCATGCAATTCAATCAAAGGTATTAGAATCATATTCCAAACCCTTGATTATTAACCAATACTATGAGACGATTCTTAAGCTAATGAAATATTTTCAGAAATATAAAATAGAAATGAACTTCGGGGGTAAACTGGAAAGTCTTAGAGCCAGCATCTTAAAGATAATTTTATAACAAACCAGGCACAATGACACAGGTATGAAATGAAGTTAGTAAAATGCCTGGAAGTTCCAGCTTGGAAATTAAAGCAATAATAGATGCTTTATGAACACATAAAAAGTACATAGATATGGGTGTAACCTGTCCGGTCCTGTCTAGTTTTAGACAAAATTTAAGACCGAATCGGTATGTACTGGTTTTTCATTTTTCAAAACTGATTATGCATCGATTATCCTCCTAAACTGGTACTTCGATTTTACCGATTTTTGGTCTGATTTTTGAGTCTTAATGTACTATATTATTAATATTATATAATATATAATAGATAATATATTGTAGTATATTATAATATATATTATAATTGTATTATAGACTATAGTGATATATTATAGTATATTATAATATATAATGATATAGTATTAGCATAACTATTAATACAATAAACAAAATGATATAAGATTTTAAAATTTAATAGTATATAAATTTTTACTTATAAAAAAAAATTAGTAATATATCATATAATACAAAACTATTTTATATATAATTATATATTATATATAAAAGTTATATACAATAAAAAATTTAAAATATATATTTATGAATCGGTTCGGTTCGGTTTTAGAAAAAGAAAAATCAGAACCGGACCAATTTTGACTGGTTTTAAAAAAAATAAACCGATATCGGACCGAATCAAACTCGTGACCGGACCGATTCTATCGGTTTGGTTTGGTCTAGTTTACCGGTTTTTTTTTTTTATTTTTTTATTTTTTTACACTCATGGAAAAATTTTGAAACAGCATAAAACAAGTAATCAACCGCTATAGACCGACATAAAAGTATATAAAGATGCTGGAACTTGATCCACTGAAATGGAGATAACTGCATTTTTCAAATCATGCATTATTAAATAAGCCACCATAAATATTCTAAAATAATAATAATATTTAAAAATAATATTTTATTCAACTTTTATCTTTTATATAAAATCATTTTATCTCTTAATTCAAAATAATTAGACTTTTATTACATGAGTAAATTTATTTTTTTAAAATATATGTTTGGAGTTTCTTGGGCCTTGGCTACAAGGAGGTGGTTGGAACTTGGGTTTTTAGCATAAAAACATTATTAGGGTATAAAATAATTATGGTGGCTTATCTAAGGTTAGACCGAAATTTTCATGAAGGATGAGAAATTTATGTTACATGGAAGTTTTCATTATGTACATGAAAAATATGACTCACCCGATGGCAAGGCAAGCCCAACGGGCCAACGCCTCTAATTCTAGAATCTGGGCCAACTGTATTAAAACCAATAATCTTCTTGTCACTGGCCATGTTGGGCCACAATTTTTTTTTTTTTAGACCGAAAGGGCAATAACATCGCTCAGAATTTATTTGAACTATACTGTAAAATCAATTCCTGAATTTTTATTTTTTACTCCATTGTAAAAAATTCATAAATTTCCAATTTCTCAATTATGATTTTTGTCTATAATTGAGTTTAGATTGGGTCTAGTTATTGTTAGAACTAACATGGATGCGAGATGAACGTCCCATAATATGATATGAGATATATGTGTCCCACATTTAATAGATCTGTTTCTTATTAAAATTCGATTTAATTTTACCTAAATGAGGTTTTTTCTCCTAATTTCTTTTAATATTTCCAACAATACAATTTTCAAGTGATATTAATGCCACACAATAAGAAGCCACCACGTGGCAGTAAAGTACTACACTAGCAATGTCGTGAAAAATTAATATAAAACTATAAAAATAAATTTAAAAATCCAAGAATTATTTCATAACTAATCGATATGAAAATAGAGTAATGTTAGATATAATTTTTGTGATGTGCAAGTCTCGCGTACTTCTTTTGAAAAGAATTGGAGTTCACTATTAAAAAAATAATTTTTTTTTTTTCATGTAGATCCTATATTTATCTACATTTTTCAAACTGAGTGCGTGTGACATACTTTAGAATTGCAAATACCATTTCTATTCAAAATAATTAAAGCTACCTTGTCAACCATGTCATTAAGTAATTAAGTAATTTAAAAGCCTAAAATTTAAAACCAAAATGACTACTAATTAAAGGTCACTACAAAATTACAATAACCTAAACAAGTATAAATATTAGAAATAGACTTAGAAATAGAAAAAATATTAAAATGTTAAAAATGAAATTTAAACGTAAAAAAAGTCATTAAGAAGGTAAGTTTCCATCCATGGATGATTCCCCTCTCTAAACTTAAAGAGAAATTTTATTTGCAGTCTCTAAATGAGGACTACATGTGTAGGCCCTTTATTAAATGAGAACAAACATAATTTTATGAGGGATATTTTTGTAATTTTAAAAAATTTTAAAGATAAAATTACCTAGATATATATTGCAATCCTCATTGGAGGACTGTATGTACGTAACATTGCTCAAACTTTAATTGCAAGGTACCAAGACTGGGTGGTGGTGGCGATTCAGTTCGTGGAGAGGAAAGCAATCCATTTTCCTAAAAAATTTTGATTCCCCTCCCATATATACTGTATTTTTTCCAAGTTTTTAAATTAAATTTTAGATTTTTGTTTTGAAATTTGTTTTACAATTTTTCTTCTCTTGTACCAATTTGGTTTCTCCAAAATTTTCCCTTTCTGTTTCACTTTTGGCTGTAAGTGTTTTTTAAGTTTTCTTCTTTAGGGAAAATCTAGTTCTTATTATTTAATAATTATTTTCTTAGTTTTTTTTTTTTCCCTCAAGTGTTAATTTTTTTTTAATTTTTAAATCATCTTTGAAAGTCAAAGCTATTTAAAGATGTTTCTGTTAGTTTTAAAAATCTAAAGACCGATTTGCTAAACTCCAAGTATTAAATTATTATATATATATATTTATATAAACCAAATAATTCCCACAAACCCTAGTTAAATTCCAAAGGTAATATGATATTTGTCTCCCCCAACCCCACCCTTTAATATTTTAATTGTGTATATTAAATTCCTGGATCAAAGAATGGAAGAGAACCACACAGCCACAGATACTGGACGAATGATAATGAAGGAGAAACCAATAATAGTAATGATTGGAATAATTTTGGGAAAAAAAAGGGAAGGGGGGGGGGGGGGTGGTGGTGGGGTGGGGCAGGGAAAAGGTCAATGGCCATAACAAAGCACTCCGCAATTGGTATCGTACTATGTTTTGTAGTAGAGGCCCGGGGAACCCACTATTTAAATTCTCTATCCTTTAGAAGTGGGTCTGTGTGCTGTGTAAAGTCCTTGCATGTGCCATTTGATTGCAGATTCGATAATGATCTGTTTCAATTGATTCGACAAACTTCTTTTGAACTTCTGGAGGTAGTATTTGCCATTCTCTCACGAGCAATGACATGATGCACCACAATTTGGAGGAGAAAAGGGAGGAGAGGGTAAGGGTTCTTCCATATAATTATATCCTGGTAAATAAAAAAGAATGCAATTGAGCTTGTTGGAAATAAGCCATGGATCGCGCATTATATTATATTGACAGGACATCTGGCCATCCATCGCAGCGCTCCCTCTTGTAGTGAATTACATATGTGAATATTGGCAAAATAGGCCGGGGTGGGACAGCCAACAAGAACGTATCAGATGATCCATAATAGCAGATGAAAAATAAAAAGACAAATGGAGGTAAGTTAATGGGGTGATCTTGAGTTTCCTTAGGCGACCAAATGCCAAGAGAAAGGCCACCACAAAGGTTGTTGATTAACTAACATGCCCATATTATAATTATGGACTCCTTTGATTTGTCTGAAGCAACGATCGAAGCATCTCCATCTTCAATTAATATATTTTTTGACGTTGTTGTAGATCATGGCTTTTCCAGTCTAGTAGATCGGCGGTTTGCGATTATGGGTAGGGCACGTGTGTAAGTTGGAGCCCTTGTAAGTTGTAAGTGTCCTGGTGTGAGCTAGGGGAAGCTTACTGCCTGTTGGTTACGAGTTATGGGCAAGAAGAGCAGAGAAGATATTTGGGAAAAGAGTTACTGTAATATGGTCTCCTTTGAAGATGTATTAATATCCCTTTTGACAAACTAATGAGATCGATTATTATGACATGCATGGACCTACGAGATGGAAGCTAGCTGCTTTGTTATCAAGAAGAACGAAGGCCACATCACCCACACCACATCATGGGAAGAATCCGAAGCACTTAAGCAGCAACTGAAGACCACAGATCAAAGCCCAGAGAGACCATGCATATATACTCAGCATCCTACATTGGTTTTAGGCTTTGCTGCTATCTGACAACTTACTGTGGGTCACAAAGCAGTACACAGGACAATCACTATGACTTCATATAATTCTCTTATATGGCTATGTTTCCTTTTGGCTAAGCTCTCTTGGGGAATTCCAGCTAAGCTTTGTGTTTATGCCGGTAGAAGATCGGGTTGATATCACTGCTGCAAATTAGGAAGATTCAAACCAACAATCCTGCAATTATCACTTGCCGAAATTAGTGCTACAAATAAGGGATGAGGAGTTGTGATCCTGTAGATTAAAATTTGAATTTGATAACTGCAAAACTCAAATTAGAATGTAATTAAATGTGGCATAAAGTTAGGAGATAAGTTGTAATCATGTGCATATATACACCTCATGTAATCTATGAATATACTTGTGCCCTACTTTCGTGGCCAAGACCTGTTTGGTTATCTGGATGGTATCACACTCACACTCCTGAAAACCATTTTTACCTCTCCCACCGACAGCAGCACCATCTCTGAAATACCAAATCATACCCATTCCCATTGGGTACGCCAGGATAACATCATTCTTATCACCTTAATGTCCTCTCTCTCTGAAGGAGTCCTTACTCAAGTGGCTAACTATACCACTTCACATGCTATTTGGCATGCACTTGACGAGAACTTTTCATCTAGATCTCATGCAAAAGCAGTGCAAATAAGCACACAATTGGCGACTGCCACCAAAGGATGTAAATTTGCTACAAATTATTTTTTGTTTATAAAAAAACTAACCAATGAGTTAGCCATTGTAGAACAATTTATGACTTACAAAGATGTGATCATGTATGTGCTTGCGGGGTTAGGCCATGAGTATGATAGTCTTGTGGCCTCCAATATCTCAGCTCAGACAGACAAGGTTTCCCTTGAAGAAATATATTATCTGCTGCTCACAACAGAAGGATGCATTTCTTGATACCAACTTGCTTCGCCTATCCAACCTGCATCTCTTAATGTCGCTCAAAAAAAATTTCAGTCTTTCACAAATAGAGGGCGCAATGGATATCGTGGAAAGGGACAAGGACAACATGGTGGCTACAATAACAACACCTGCACCAATGATTAGCCTTATCTGATTTGTCAGGTTTGTAATAAACCAGGCCACTCAGCCAGAAAATGTTACCATCACTTTGATCTCTCTTATCAAGATTCAATCGAAACTGAAAACAAACAAGCCATGGTAGCTTCCAATGGTGCGAACTGGGAAATCGAATGGCATGTAGACTCATGAGCTACTCACCATGTCACAAACGACATTAGCAATCTGAACCTCAAGCATGAAGATTACTGTGAAGCTCCCAAATTCCATTTGGGATTGGACGGACATTTGAAACGTCGAGATATATAACACAAGATTATCTGCCTTCATTCATGACATATAAGATGCAATGTTCCTAACATGCATATAACATTATGCAATATTTGTAGCGGATAATTTTTTTTTAGCAATACTATGTACCAAACTAAAAATATCCCAAATGCTTAAAACATACTTCATACATAAAGAACCATTGAACAACTAAAATCACCACACTAGTCTAAAATGGTTATGATCCAAAAAGTACTGGAGATGCAACTCCATTGTACAAGTTGTAATTTAAGTTAACTACTATATTAACATTGACATCGCACCATCACTCAATCGACTGTGTCTAGTTGGTCAGCTCTTGATTCTCCTTCAGGTCCTGTAACAAGATTTACCATTCGGTGGGAATGGTAGTTGGGACTACCACAGTGAGATTTGATTACAAATCTCAGTAAGTTAACAAAAAACTTCTACACAGGCTAATGATGCATGGATGACAGTAAAAACATGAATGCATAATCAAATTCATAAGTAATTAAAGCATAACTTGACGTACAACATAGCATAATTAACATAACGTAAATTGAAACGTGAACTGAACTTAACTTGACATGAACTTTATCTGAAACTTGACTTAACATGAACTTGCTCTGAAACTTGACTTAACATAAACGTGATCTGAAACTTATTATTTAACTGCTTAAATACATACGCCACAGTTGTTGTGGCTCCATGTATTTTACGTATCACAATTACAGTATCTCACGTAGTGTATGCGTCACAATTGTTGTGATCCCATACTTTATGTGCCACAGTTGTTATGGACCCCACGAAACTGAATGTAACTCAAGATGAAATGTGACTGGAATATGAAAGGACAAAAGCCCTGACGTAACATAACGTGACTTAAACATAACTTGAAAGATATGACCAACTTGAGATAGGGTTATATCGTAGCATGACTTAAACATGTAACACACAATATTTCATAATATGATATCACATGTAACGAAAATATAATTAACATGACATACTTGCAACAGTGAACATGACATGACATATATGTAATAGATAGCATATTTAACATGATGTACTTGCAATATATAGTAATAAGTGACAGAATATCTTGTGTAAGAAATGAAACTCATGACAGAATAAATTCTGTGTAACAGACAAATGTGTCTACTGAGTGACGGTGCGATGTTAATATAGTAGTTAACTTAAATTACTACTTGTACGATGGAGTTACATCTCTAGTACTTTTTGGATCATAACTATTTTGGACTAGTGTGGTGATTTTAGTTGCTCAATAGGTCTTTATGTATGAAGTATGTTTTAAGCATTTGAGATATTTTTAGTTTGGTGTATAGTATTGCTAAAGAAAAAAATTTATCCGCTGTGAATATTGCATAATGTTAGATGCATGTTAGGAATATTGCATCTTATAGTCATGAACGGGGGCAGGTAACCTTGTATTGCATGTCTCGCCACTTCAAATGTTCGTCTGATCTCAAACGGAATTTGGGGGCGTCACAGGGTGGTATTAGATCAAGTTCATGTTAAGTCAAGTTTCAGATCAAGTTCATGTTAAGTTAAGTTTAGTTCAAGTTTCAATTTATGTTATGTTAGTTATGCTATATTGTACGTCAAGTTATGCTTTAATTACTTATGAATTTGATTATGTATTCATGGTTTTACTGTCATCCATGCATCATTAGCTTGTGTGGAATTTTTTGTTAACTTACTGAGATTTGTAATCAAATCTTACTGTGGTAGTCCCAACTACCATTCCCTCCGAATGGTAGATCTTGTTACAGGACCTGAAGGAGAATCATGAGTTGACCAATTAGACACAGTCGACTGAGTGGCGGTGTGATGTCAATGTTAATATAGTAGTTAACTTAAATTACTACTTGTACGATGGAGTTGCATCTCCAGTACTTTTTGGATCATAACCATTTTGGACTAGTGTGGTGATTTTAGTTGTTCAATGGGTCTTTATGTATGAAGTATGTTTTAGCATTTGGGATATTTTTAGTTTGGTGCATAGTATTACTGAAGAAAAAAATTTATCTGGTGCGAATATTGCATAATGTTAGATGCATGTTAGGAACATTGCATCTTATATGTCATGAACGGGGGTAGGTAACCTTGTGTTGTATGTCTCGATGCTTCAAATGTCTGTCAGATCCCAAACGGAATTTGGGAGCGTCACGATTACAATGGTTCAGATGGTGTTCAAGTGGGAAATGGTCAAGGTTTGCAAATTACCAAAACTGGTTCTACTAAGCTCTTCACTCCCACCTCCCCTTTTCTTCTTCATAAAGCTATTTTCGTTCCTGAAATTCAAAAGAACTTATTATCTATACAACAATTTTGTATATTTTGAATTTCATGATAACTTCTTTCTTGTGAAGGATTACTTGGGGAAGGTCCATCATCAGGGCCAACTCAGTAATGATCTCTATCAATTCAACTCTGCCTTTCACAATCCTCATGCTGTATCAACTGTCTATGTCTCCACTCATGAATGGCATCGTCGTCTTGGCCATGCATCATAGCCTGTCATCAATAAAGTCCTCTCCAACAATAATCTTTGGATCCATAACAATAAAATGCCTTCTACTTGCTCCGAATGTCAAATGGCCAAAAGCCATGATTTACCCTTTCAGTCTTCTTCACTTGTTTACAGTCGTCTATTAGATTTAATATTTAGTGATATATGTGGACCTGCATCTGTGGTTTCTACCATAGGAGCTAAATATTATGTCAGTTTTCTTGATGATTATTCTAAATTTGTCTGTTTATTTTCAATGAAGTTTAAATATGATGTTGAAACAATTTCCCTTCAATTTGAAGCATATGTTGAGAAGCATTTTGAAAGAAAAATTAAAGCCATCCAATCCAATTGGGGTGGTGAATTTTGTTGCTTGAACACATATTTTCAACAATATGTAATCATTTATCGGCTCGCGTGTCCTTACACTCACAAACAAAACGGCTCAATTGAACGTAAACATTGACATATCGTCGAAGTTGGATTAAGTTTTTGGCCCATTCCAATCTACTGCTAGCCTACTGGGAAGATGCTTTCCAAACAGCCACCTACATCATCAATCGACTCCCAACTCCTATCCTAAAACACAAATCTCCCTTTGAACTAATGTATCATCGTATGCCTGATTACTCCTTCATGTGGGTTTTTGGCTGTGCATGTTGGCCGAACTTGCAACCATACAACAAACATAAACTTAGTTTTCAATCTCACACATGCATCTTCCTCGGCTACAATCTTTGTCATCAAGGTTACAAATGCTTTGGTCCATCAACTGGCAAGACTTATATTTGGAGACATGTTATCACTAATGAAACAATTTTTCCACACTTAAAAATATCCCAGTTCGAGTCCACTGCTCCTCAATTCGTGTCTCTTCCCTCACATCTTCATGTGTATACTCCTACTAGCACCACACATTTGCAACCTCACTTACTTCCCACGGGAACACCATTTGCCCCTTGTTTACCTTCTATTGTAGGTACAGAGGGAGAGAGATTGACTCAAAATGCTTATGCTCTTCATGATCATCAACCAAACATGGTAGTTCCAACTTCGAATTTGTCTCCCATTCAGTGCAACACTCAATCACAGCCTACCGCAAATAGCCCCATGATTACCATATCAAAGAACAATATTCATCAGCCATGGAAGCAATTAGATTGCTATATTTGATACCCACTTCCAAGAGCCTTAGTCATTGAAACAACCACTCAAGCTCAAGAACCTACATCTTATACCGAAGCCTCCAAACATGTTCTTTGGCGAGAAGCAATGAACAAAGATTTCGATGCACTCCTACAAAATGGAACTTGGTCCTTTGTTGCACCTTCACCACGAGCTAACATTGTGGGCTGTCACTGGGTATATCGAATAAAAAGGAAAGCTGATGGAACCATTGAGCGTTACAAAGCTCGTTTGATTGCCAAAGGCTTTCATCAACAAGAAGGAATTGATTTTTGGGAAACATTTAGTCCTGTTGTAAAACATGCAACAATTCGGTTGGTTCTATCTATTGCTGTTTCCTATAGTTGGCCTATACTCCAAATCTTTAGATTTTTTTGAAAGTAAAGCAGACAATTCACTTTTTGTTTTAAAGACAAAAACATAGGCTATTTACATTTTGATATATGTTGATGATATATTAATTATAGGCTCAAGCTCTACAGACATCAACAAAACAATTCAAAATCTAAAAGATGCATTTGCTGTCGACGAGTTGGGAGATCTTCATTTCTTTCTTGGGGTCGAAGCCATTAGAAGCTTAGAGGGTCTTTATCTCACTCAATGAAAATATATAGTTGATTTAGTAAAAAGAAGCACTAGATAAAGCTAAACCGTGTACCACTCCAATGGCTTCAACCTGTCACCTTACTGCAATTGATGGTACTCCCTGTAGTGATGCGGGTTTATACAGACATATTGTTGGCAGTATGCAATACCTAGTATTTACCAGGCCTGATTTGGCATTTGCAATTCACAAAGTCAGCAAGTTTATGCATAAGCCTATGGAATCACATTGGCAAGCCGTTAAACGAATACTTAGATATCTCGAACATACGATTTCCACAGGTCTCTTAATCACCAAAGCAAAAGATTCAGATTCCAAGCTTATTCAGATTCAAATTGGGTAGCTAATAGAGATGATAGGAGATCGGTTGGTGCCTACTGCATCTTTCAATGATCTAATCTAATTTCATGAAGCTGCAAACAACAACAAACAACGGCTAGAAGCAGTATTGAGGCTGAATACAAGTCACTAGCAAACACTGCAGTCGAAATCAGATGGATCTCGGTACGTCAACCACCTGTGCTCTTGTGTATCAATATTGGTGCAACGTATCTCTCATCAAACACAGTGTTGCATGCCAGAACAAAACACATAGAAATCGATTTTCACTTTGTCAGGGATCAAGTGTCTCGCAAACAATTATCAGTGCAATTTATTTAAAGTCGAGATTAGCTAGCAGATGCCTTGACGAAACCGTTGCCACCAAATAAGTTCAAGAATGTGCAATTCAATCTGAATGTCCGTGATCTCCCCTTCAGATTGAGGGGGCCTGCAGAAGATCAGGTTGATATCATTGCTGCAAATCAGGAAGATTCAAACCAACAATCCTGCAATCATCACTTGCTGAAATCAGTGCTACAAATAAGGGATGAGGAGCTGTGATCATGCGGATTCAAATTTGAATTATATAACTTCAAAACTCAAATTAGAATATATTTAAATGTGGCATAAAGTTAGGAGATAAGTTGTAATCATGTGCATATATACACTTCATGTAATCTGCGAATATACTTGAATGAGCAATACAAAATTTTTGAAAACTCTTCTTACTTTTCTTTACAATGCCAAAAATTGCACCAAGGGAGGAAAAAACTATCTTTGTCTACGATGATAGTTTGGGCATTGATACGGTACTCTTTACGTTTATCCATGAAATAAATAATAAATAAACGTATAAAAATAAAATTTACTATAATAAGTGATTTACAATCTCTTATGGAATCTTTGTGTAGAGAAGTTGTAAAGAGTAAATTTCATTTGTAGAGATTTTTTCCTTTTATAGAAGTCTATTCCTTTTGGAAAAATCTAGTTGAGTGATTGAGTCCTACTTATCTTATGAAATCATTGTTTTTTAAGAGTTTGAGTCAATTTTTCTTATCTCCTTTTGACCTTATCTATTGATTTTATTTTTATCCTTATTGTTATTGATTGATTTGAATGGACCCAGGCAACCCTAACACTTTGATTTTCCTAGCACATCTATGTATTAATAATGATCTGCCTAGCCATGTGGGAGCTAGCTTCTAGGTTTTTTTTCTTCTTTTTTCTCCCTTAAATGCTACAAGAAAACAAGAATAATGGGCTTCCTTTTTCACTCAACCAAAAGGCATATATGGTGTTTCAAAAGCAGTTGATTCTTTTGGGTCCAATAAAAGTTGGACGAACTTTCATGTCGTTAAAGCGATAGGCTATCCTTTTGGAACCTCTCTCTAGATCTCTCACTTGTGATTTTTTTTTCGAAGTTGATTCCTCAGTTGGGTCCCTCTCATCTCCGCGAGCGAGAAGAGTAGGGTGTCTAGTACCGTTTGTCGTTCGACGAATGGTTTGGTCTCACTTGTTGTGAGGTTTCACTGAATCTCGGTGCTATGGAAGAAGATCTCACCAAGAGGTGGGAGAGACTCCAACTGTCAACAGAGGAAACCAACATGGTTAAAATCACAGCAGAAGAATCAAAAGATACCAAGCTGAGAGGTAAGTGGTGCCTTGTGGGTAAGGTTCTGTCTGAAAAGGGAGTCAACAACGAACCATTCAGAATCACTATGTCCCAAATCTGGAGGCTAAATGGCTGGGTCAAATTCAAATATCTAAACGAACAAGTCTTCCTCATTGAATTCCAATCAGAACAGGATCTGAGAAAGGTCTTGGGAGGAAGACCATGGGTTTTTGATAGGAATCTGCTCACATTGCAGGAGGTTAATGAAAATGAATCGATAAATGCTTTACAGTTTCGGTATGAACCCTTCTGGGTACAATGCCATAATTTTCCTCTAACTGCAATGAATGAGACCATAGGAGAGAAATCTGGATCATCATTTGGCCATGTTGTCTGGGTAGAATCAGACTCTGATGGCCTAGCTTTGGGCCGATGCTTGTGAATCAGAATGGCGTTAGACATTCATTAGCCACTACTAAGAGGTAAATGGCTAGAGATAGATTAGAAGAAGCACGAGATTTCCCTAAAATATGAACGCCTACAAAGCTTTTGTTTCCATTGTGGTGTTCTGTTCCATAAAAATAAAAGATGTCCCCAACAGCGTTATGAACAAAACTCAGAAGACAAACAGGAAATATGGGGGCAGAATAGAAGCACAAAAACAAAATCCTTTCAACCAAAAGCAATCGCGCGAGGAGATGGGAAGGTCGGATGGGAAGGAAAAAATAGGGACTCACGATAGGGTGCAGGGAAACACACAAGATGGGCTCGCGAATGCCCAGGTCTCAATTTCATCACAACCCGATTCCCCTAACCCAAAATACCAGAACCAGAGTACTAAAGAGGGGATAATGGATAGAGGAGTACTACACCTGACTGGTATTGGCAGAAACACGGCTCTATCTAGACAAATTGAGACTCAAGACTTTACCCAAAACGCCCTTGATTCCATGAACACCAGGTGTTTGATGGAAGTGGACAATGGGGGTAATTTGGAAAATCAAGCTTGACAACAGAAGGAATCAGAACTAGTGACCAAGGAAGTACTAAAGGGGGGGGGGGGGGGGGAACCTACCTTTCAAAAATCACACCTAACAACAACAGAGGAGTGTGGGGTAGCAACTGACAAGGTAGATGAAAAACACACTGGTAGGTGGAAAAGGAAAGCTCGTGGTAGTGGCCACATCAAACCTGTCCTTACTGATATAACCAATAGTCACTTAATGGTTGGTGCTAAATGAAGAAATACAACCCAAAAACAAGACAAGAGCCCTCCAAGAAAGAAAGGGAAGTCAGAAGAGGGAAAAAATGATGAAGAAGTCAAAGTGGCAGGGGCTGAACTTCAGCCCTGCCATGACAAATGAATATTCTATCCTAGAATTGCCGAGGGCTTGGGAACCCTCGTGCAATTTGATTCCTTAGTAAAATAACTAAGGATAAGCAGCCCCACTTAGTCTTCCTTATTGAGACTAAGTGTAATAGGAGTAAGATGGACAAGGTGAAAAGGAACTTAAAATTCGATTCTTGTTTTGTAGTGGACAGCCTGGGGGCAAGTGGAGGTCTAGCCCTCTTTTGGAAAGGGGAATGGGAGGTAACCGTAGTCAACTTTTCCAGGTGGCATATTAGTGTGATGATAAAAGAGGAGAGAATAAACAACCATGGCAGTACGGGTTTCTATGGCCATCCAGAACAATAAAAAAGAAAGGGTAGTTGGGAATTGTTGAAACTCCTTAAACCTCCAGCATCTACCCCGTGGCTTAGTGTGGGGGACTATAATGAGATCCTTAACCAGAGAGAGAAGTGGGGGGGGGGGGGGGGGGGTGGAAGGAGACCCTACAGACAAATAGAATAGTTTCGAATGGTACTTGAAGAATGTGGCCTACGAGACTTAGACTACCATGGGCCAAGATTTACTTGGGCAAACAACAGGCATGGAAGAGACTTCACTAAGGAGAAGCTTGATCGAGCAATGGCCAACCGAGAATGGGTTGATAGGTTCCAAGCAGGCTCATGCAAGGTACTTCCCATGGTACAATCAGATCATTCTCCTTTACTTGTCTCCACCCTTGGCACCCACCACGGTAGGCACAAGAGACCATAATTGTTTCGGTATGAAGCTTTATGGGAACTAACAGAGGATAGTGAAAATATTCTCAAGCAATCGTGGAACATGGGAATATTGAGGGACTCCCAAGATAGTACCATAAGAGCTAAACTAGAGGGTTGCCAAACAAGATATACAACTTGGGACAAACAAAGGAAAGCTCAAGAGAAGGAAGGGATTGAACAAGATCTAAAGGAAATTGAGGCTCTCCAAAACAGAGGCAAGGGAAGACACATCACCCGACTATCCCACCTACAGAGGAGGGTCGAATCAAAACTAGCAGAACAAGAACTCAAGTGGAAACAAAGGGCAAAACAACACTGGCTTCAAAGGGGAGACAAGAACACCCAGTATTTCCATAATTAAGCATCGCATAGGAGGAGGACCAACACCATCAAAGCAGTCACTAATCCCGAAGGTAAAACAGTTTCATCCCAAACCCAGATTGCTGATACTTTTACAGGTTTCTTCTCCTCTTTGTTTACTACTTCCCTCCCTTTTAGTATAAATGATTGTTTGAGACCCCTGGATCAAAAGATATCCCCGTCCATGAGAGAGAATCTGTCCAAGCCTTTCACGGCTGAAGAAGTAAAGAGTGCAATTTTTCAGATGAAATTGTTGGGCTCCCCTGGACTCGATGGATTTCCAGCGCAATTTTATCAAAGAAACTGGGAAATTGTGGGGGTTGAAGTCATTTTATTTGTGCTAAATGTTCTGAACAGAGGTGGTTCCATCAGTGCTGTAAATGATACATATATCTCTCTTATTCAGAAAGTGCAGAATCCCAAGAGAGTTATAGACTTTCGGCCCATAAGTTTGTGCAATGTTTGTTATAAGTTGGTGACCAAACTCTAGCAAACAGAATGAAGAGTATCCTTCCGTATATCATCTCTAACAACCAAAGTGTTTTCGTACCTGACCGTCTTATATCGGATAACACATTGGTAGCGTATGAGGTGCTACACTCCATGTCGGCACCATGAAAGGAAAAAGAGGTTTCATGGCTCTAAAAATGGACATGAGCAAAGCGTACGATAGAGTAGATTGGAGGTTTGTGGAGGCCGTAATGACCAAGCTAGGCTTCCCTCATAAGTGGGTTTCGATAGTACAAAAATGCATCACCTCAGTTACTTATTCCATCATCGTTAATGGGGAACCGCAACAACGGTTTAAGCCAATCAGAGGCATCAGACAAGGGGACCCGTTGTCTCCCTACATCTTTATAATGTATGCAGAGGCCTTGACTGCTTTGCTGAATAAAGTAGAGACAAGTGGAATCCTTACAAGTGTACTGATCGGTAGGGGCCCTACCAAAGTGAGCTACTTATTCTTTGCTGACGATAGCCTACTCTTTTGCCAAGCATCTCCAAGTGAACTCTCAGAAGTACTGACCATCCTAAAACACTACGAAAATGCGTCGGGTCAGGTCATCAACAAAGAAAAATCCTCCCTATTTTTCAATAAGAACACAAGCCGAGAGACACAATCAAAACTCCTCCAACTTGCAAATATAAAGGCTATCAGCACAATGGAAAAATATCTCGGACTGCCTGCCATGATAGGAAGAGGTAAAGTAGCCGCATTCCATGCTCTTATCGACAGAACTTGGGCAAGAGTTGTAAACTGGAACACAAAGCAACTCTCATCTGCAGGAAAGGAAATTCTCCTCAAAGCTGTCCTCTAAGTGATACCCACATATTCTATGAGTATCTTCCTCTTACCTCTCTCGGTATCACAAAAACTCAACCAACTTCTCAGAAAATTTTGGTGGGGTTACAATGAAGACCATTCGAAGATCCAATGGGTGCCTTGGGACCAACTCAGCTCCTCAAAAGACTTGGGAGGGCTAGGATTCAGAGATTTTAGAAGCTTTAATTTAGCTATCCTAGCAAAGCAGTGTTGGAAGATGATCCAAAACCCTTTAGCCTTGGTCTTTCGAGTTTTAAAATAGAAATATTTCCAAAATTATGATATATTTGATGCAAAAATAAGCAGTAACCCCTCCTATGCATGGAGAAGTGTATTTTCGGGGGTGTCCCTTTTGCGATCAGGTCTGGCATGGAGAGTAGGGAATGGGAGCAATATTGACATATGGAATGATAAGTGGTTGCCTGGTATGCCTCATTCCAACATTGCATCTACTAAGCCACCTGAATGTTGGTGTACCGAGGTTAGTGATATCATTGACTTTGTCAGGCACACATGGATCGATAGTCTATTAGTAAAGATGTTCTCAGATGCAGAATGCCAAGCTATTAAGAAACTTCCTATCAGCGTAGGGGGAAGGGCCAACAAAAGGGTGTGGTTATTCACACCTAATGGCTAGTATATAGTGAGAAGTGGTTATCATCTTCATAGGCAGCAGGTGGATGACTCAGAAGGTGAATCCTCGAGCAAAAGAGAAGAAACCCAGGTGTGGAAGTCGATGTGGAAAATGGAAACTGCTCCTTCTGTGAAATCCTTCATCTGGAGAGCATGTAATGAAGCTCTTCCCACACTAGCCAACCTCAAGAGAAGGAAAGTTGTGATGGACAACCTCTGTTTGATTTGCCAATTAGAACCGGAGACCTCTGGACACGCGTTGTGGTCGTGTGGAGTAGCAAAAGATGTTTGGGCTGCGAGCTTCATCAAAGTGCAGAAGATGTCCATAAGTTCAGACCTGTTTATCAATATCTGGGCAGACCTCACCAAGAAGTTGATCATGTCTGATCTAGAAGTAGTGGCCAACACCCTGCGCGAAATCTGGGATAGGAGGAACGCCTATACTCACGGACAAGACTTTGTTTCCCCTAACATGGTAGTGCATAAAGCAAAGAGTGCATTGTCTTCTTACCAAGAAGCGAACAGAGTTCCTCTAGTTTCGGAGCATATCTCACAAAGGAGTCAACCTTGGAGGAAGCTAGCTGTTGACACCTACAAGGCTAATTGGGACGTTGCCGTTCTGAACTGGAAAAGTGGGTGTGGGAGCTATTGTGCGTGACCATAGAGGGTGTGTTATGGGTACTCTACATGCTAATAGACCATCTCCAGGTAGTGTTTTTGATGCTCAAGCCTTGGGCTTACTTTTAACAGTACTGTTTTGCAAGGAGATGGGCATTACCAACGTCGTGTTCGAGGGAGATTCCCAGAAGGTTGTTTACCAGCTTCTCCAGAACACTGCTGACTGGAGTACAAGGGGCCTTATTATTGAAGATGTTAAATATTGTCTTGCAAGTCAATGCATTTGGGCAGCTTCACATGTCTTTCGCGACGCAAACCAAGCAGCCCACATACTTGCCAAGTCTACGTTATTAGTTGATGAGGATATGTATGAAATTGAAGAATGCCCTTCATGCATTCGTTATGTTGTAACCTCTGAACTTATTTAAGTTATATCAATGAAATTAGTTTCTTATTTCAACAAAAAAAAAAAAAAAAAAAAAAGCGATAGGCTATCTCTCTCTCTCTCTGTCGGAAAGAGAAAATAAAGTTTCGGAAAGAAAAGCGAAATGCAGTAAACTCGACAAATAATTAAGCACCAATGATGATATACATATGTATTTGGAATTTTGTTATATAGAATTATTTTTATATACTTTTTATATATTTTAATGATATAATTGATCAAAATAATTATTTAATTTAAAAAATAATACAATCAATTACATTAATAAAATACGTAAAACATATGTAAAAACAACTGTATGTAAAATTTTGATATATTTACTTGCTTTCTCTCCCAAAGTATTTTCTCCAGTAACTCTAGTAAGATTTTTATTATTTTTAAAAAAAGAAAATTAAATATCCTTCCATTATCGGATAGTGGATAGCTCCCAACTTCCATCTTCTCATTCCCCATTAATTCTTGCGATTTTGTCTATAAGCCCCTTTTTTTTTTCTCCTTATGATCTTTCCGGCCTCTAGATAGGAAATTAATGTCTTGATCTAATACTTCCCAACCACGCCAATCCACTCAACCTCAAATCGTTGATCTTCAAGAACATACCACAATTGCTACCATAAGCTAATAATTAGTGCATGGGGTTTACGTGCTGCCCAACCTATACGTGAGTCCCATGTACATGTAATTACAAAGTAGTCATGCCTCCGGCCAATGCCTACACATGTGGTTGTAGGGGTGAACACCGACCTCGTTAGAGTTGGAATTTCCTAGAGGTGAGTGCTGACTTCTCGGAGCAGAGTTGGATTTAATCCTTTCGGTATTTTTTTAGCTTTATATTAATTAGATCATTTTTAAACAAAACATTTTGTGGGTTTTTAATTTTCAAGTTTTACTAGAAACATAACCAAAATTCTTTGAACAAGATCAACAAGATGCCGTTGTTTTATTTTTATCATTCCATATCAATATTTACAACAAATATTTAATTATAGAGAGTATTAACAGTAAATATAATAGGAGCCTAGCTAGCAACTAAGTAAAAAAAATCATGAGTTTAATTAAAACTCAACTACTACCTTGTATGCCATATCAGTTATTAGTGTCTAATTTATATCTATACTAGACTTATTTCTAGTGTTTGATTACATGTTACTATACTTTAATAAATTAGCATTATGTGATATTAACTTATTACACTAGACTTATTAGTTATTTCTATATTAGTGTCTAATTTATTTATATACTAGACTTATACTATAGTATCTAATTACATGTTATTATACATTAGTAAATTAGTATTATGGGTTATTAACTTATTAACGTAGACTTAATAATAGTGTCTAATTTATTTCTATACTTGATAATGTATGGTAGTGATACAATAATATTTATATATACTAAACAATTATTAGTCTATTTATATTATAGTAGTATATTATTTTATAATAATTAGCTTATACTAGTATATTATTGAGCTTAACTATATAACTTCTAGTTATTTAACTATATATCTATAGTAGTATATATGATCAATATATAGATAAATACATATATTTATAATATATGTATAATATCATAGTACTTGGGTTTGGAGTTAGAGTAGGAGTTGGAGCATAAATTCGAAATAGGATCGGATCATAGTCGTAGTCGCTCTAACGATACCTTTGACTTTGATGGAAAGCTCCTAACAAATGATCTGATCACTTCGACTTTTTATTTTATTTTATTTTTTTATAATTGGAGTAGAGTCGGTGCAGAATTGAAGCGGATTCGAATTCAAAATCAGATTTTTAAATTTTTACTTAAACTTACATGTTGCCATCGATAAGTTCCTTGACCTCAAATCTCGAATATCAAGATCGGCTCCACATCTAACCAACGCATGGGCTCACAAGCGGACTTAGGTATGCATTCGTAGGATAGGGCCAAATGTACAAGGACATAGAAATAGCAGCGCAGTGAAAATTTTGAACAAAAGTACTATCAGAATAATTGCTTGTAATTCTCCTTTATTTGTATGCATAGCCTTGTTCGGATCATTGGTCTATTAAATGAGCGAATTGCAATCTCGAAAGTTAAGATAATTGGAAGATGTAGATTATTATTATGTTTATAATATATTTTAACATATGTCACCGACGTTTCTTAATTTGGCCATTACCATTGATCATGTGACATTGGTCAGTGGTCACTAGGATCTTGCCTTCGTCTAAATTGGATCGGAGGAAACTACTTGTAACCCATTTAAAAAATTGCCACCTGTCTCTTAATTAATCACGGAGGACGTACATATATATTTTTTTTAACGTAGGTATAAACAAAAAATTTTTAATATAGATTTTTAAAAATATATACATGTCAGATGTTCAATGGACACTCCACAATTTTATAGATATTTTGGAGGAAAACTCGGTCCGTGGTGAATATGTCGTAAGATGCTCCACGTCAGCTAACTTTTCCTTGCTTGTGGTAAATGATAACTTTTCAATATGTGCTGACAGTACTGGGCATATTATTACGTAATTTAAGGTGGTCCTGGTCAAAAAGTAAAACCTTATATATATATATATATATATATATATATATATATGGTATTTGTTACAGCTAAGGTGCATGCGCTCCTCAACAGATGCATGGATGTAACAGCTAAATATGACTGCATGTCACCGTCAGCTCCTGAACATTATTATAATGTATATTACAAACTTACAAGACATTAATTATTGATTCTAGAAGTAGTTTTTACGTACCATATTGTATTTGTTACTAGCTCAGGTTCTTTCTACTCACTTTATACACCCTAGAAGAGACTCTTCGACCCGTTCGGCAACCAGTTGGCTATTTTGTTGAAGATCATCCAGAATAAATAAATAAAAAAGAGAAAAAATAGGGGATAAATGCAAAAAGGGACGAGATAGTAGTAGATACATCGTAATTGTTTACAAGTATAGCAATATATATATATACATACACTAAGGTACGTATGATGGATAGTTATTAATTAAAGGAGTACAGGCCTTCCAACAGACAGAGAGAGAGAGAGAGAGCATATCATTGTCGAGAATTTCGGCACATCGATCATGCCAGAGAGATCCAACATAGTGGCTCGTCGAACATGCCACGCGCAACATAAACATCGCTGATCCTAGTCCCCCACTTCCTCCGGACACGTGTCGTCATCTGTTCTTCCTTCCTTCCCGGTTGCCTCCATTTGGGACTTCCCCATAATCACTTACCCCCTCATGATCACTCACTTTGACATTTCCTTTTGTAGCAGAGACTCACTCAAAACTTGCAGAGGAAAAACAAAAAAAGAAAAAATGAAGGTGACTATCTAGAAACATGCACTTTCTTTGCTACAACACTCTTCTGTATTTCTGACATGTTATTCTTAGGAATTGAATTCACTTCTCTCTATTTATCTTCTTTCTCTGTCACAGATCTTCAACTGGGTACACCAGAGGTTTCATCATTCCGTCCTTAAGGGTTTGATTAATTATTTCCTAATCTTTCTCTTATTTTAATACTATTTTGAAGCTGCTTTTCTTTCTGGTAAATATTTTATGCATCAGTTTGTGGAATATAATATATATCGCTGTTGGCTTTTATCGTTTTGCAGTTTGGCATAAAGTTTGTTTGCATGATCTATCTGCATTCTGTATTTTTTGACAGATGAGATTGCTGGAAATTTGAAAACCACTGAATTGACTACAAATGAAACTGATAAGGAGGCGTTACTGAAACAAGTTTCTCATAATGTTGATAATGTGCTTGATAATGGTTGGAGCGATGGCATTTTAACAATTGGAACGTTGGGGTTCGATTATCCAAAACCCTTCAACCAAAGAAAGGAATATTTGATTCTGCAAAGTGAGGAAGAAGATGTTGAAAGTACTGAAGAAGAAGAAGAAGAAGAAGAGGAAGAGGAAGAAGAGTATTCGATTGATGATATTACTGGCGACGATGACAGTGAAAATGTCGAACATGAAGAACTGAATCCATTGATGTTCGCAACATTTGGACACGACTTTGAGGATGTCGAATCAAATCATGATCATGACAACGTTGTTAGACCTGAGGGGATTATGGCTGTCGTTGGTACTGTTCGGCCTCTAACTCCATTTCTGGGGTCTTCAGAACTCAGTGATGAATTGGACAAGGAGGAAGGCGAGAAACTGAAAAAGAAAGGAAAAAGAATAACACTGGCTGATCTGTTTTTGGCTGATGCTCATGTTGAAGGGAAATTTGATCCTAAAAAGGTCCCAAATTCGGGTGAAAAATCAGCGCTTAGAACCAAGAATGGCCTCTCTTTTGCTAAGAAGTTCATTCCTCGAGTTAAAGAGGATTCACGTCCAATCCAAACTCTGCAACGAGTGAGTAATATTGTTTTTATCTTTCCGAATATCAATCTTTCCAACACACTCAACATTCCCCAATTTTTGCCAAGTTTAGTGTATTGGGTTAACTTTATATTTGTAATGTAGCTGATGAAGAAAATGTTGAAGAGGAAGATCCATCCTGAATTTGATGTCAAGATGCAGAAGTTAGATGGGCAGAAGACTGGTGAAATAGGAGCTGTGACCAATGGCAAACATATTGGCTCCTCTGAATCTCTCACTCTGCTTCCAACTCAAGGTAATTGAAATTCTCCTCAATTTTACTAGAGCCCCATTTTCATACCCAGTTTATCATTCCAAGATTTTCACTCCCCAAGTTCTCTAACTTAGAAAATTGAGAGCATACAGTTAACATATGCCACATTAGTCATGAGCGTAATTAAAAACGATAAATCAAGAATGAAAAGTAGTATTACTTATAATCATCACACATGCTCGTAGTTTGAACCGTGAACGTAGTACTAATGTATACCTGCCTAGTCTAATCTTGTCAATCTTGAACACCAAATGATTGGGACATAATGTACCAGCACGACCATTATCCCATGTCCGAAGTTTTAACATTTCCTTTGAGGGGAGGGTGGGAAGAGAAAAAAATAATGTTCCCCACCCAAGTCTTGATATCATCTTTGTCTAAGATGGGACCTATTTACAAATTAATTAGGAACAAAATTAATTAATTAGGAACAGCTAGCTAGCTAGCCAGATTGACCAAAATGTGGACAGAATGATATCTGACCCTTTCTTTTGCTGTCTGGGCTGTGTGAATGTATGGTTTCAATGTCTTCAAGTCCATTATATCCATAGTGTGACCCAGGTGTTTATGCCAAAAAATCATTCTATAGCCTTTTTACCCTAAAACTTTAGCTTTCTTCTTGTACTATACTCACTCCTTCAACCTCTTCTCCTTGTAACTACTCTTGAGTGGCACGCGGAGAAGGCCAGAGTGGGTATACAACAAAGAATCCATCCTTACTGTCCTTTTCCAAATGCTATGATCGTCTACTTGTAACTGGTCCCTTCTACAGTCGAAAGTAACTCTATTCACATTTAATATTTCCAATGATAAATCCATCCACGAAGGCGTACGCCCTTGCTGGGCTTAATGAATTGTGATTTTCTTCAATTCTTTATTCGAGTTGGATGGTGAATTTCCGATGATCAAATCGAAGACACCGACTATAAATGTCTTTGGAAGGTATTTATTATTTAAAAATTGAGTAATATTTGATACAATCTTATATATGATTACAAAATTTATGCATTTCTTTTTTTAAAATAGTCTATTATTTAAAAAAAAAATTTTCAAATAAGTATCGAATTTATCTACTTTTTTCATAAAGAATGTTCAGGTTGTGCACATCTTAAATAATAAATATCATTTTTCTTAAAAAAATTATTATACAGGCAATACCAAACGAGATATTTAGCCTTCTCCGTATTATTATGACTAGACTTACGATGATCAACATTATGTGTGAGGAGAATACTACTTAGCCTCTTCAAAGTTACTGTTCGAATATTTTATTTTTTTTATTTTACTTAATGATTAAAAAAAGAGTATTAATAAAGTTATATACTTATATTTTTTAATTTTTTTTAATAATTCAATATGTTAAAAAAATGATAAAAAATCCAAATTACATATTTGTGATGGTAGTACACAAACGGTAAAGGCTGGCCGGCCTGCTAGCACCACCCTAATGTGTAATTTCAATGATCTCTAAAAATTCAGATCCAGATTGTGTTGATGTTTTTTCTGTCTTATTGTTGCAGGCGCTACAGTGTGAGATTTGAATAATGGGCTGGTTTCCCAGAGATGTTTTTATATTTTTTGTTATTGCTATGAAATAATTTTTCATGGACAGTATGTGTTAGGTGCATCTCTATTTCGCAACTTTATTCAATGCTTTGGGTTTAGTGTGTGATGGACGTTTGGTTTGTCGCATAACTGATACACTACAATGGTTTATGCTTTGGCATTTGGAAGCAGCTTTTTTTGTAATTTTGATTAGTAGGACATTAATGTAAAAGCCACATAATTATTGTTCATTTTAGTTTTATCAAAAACTAATTTAGAGTACTGGTATTGGTTTAGCTAAATGTTAGTGAAAGTCATATTTTAGAGAATATTCATTAAATTGAGCCTATATTGGATTAGCTAAACATAATTCATTTAAAAGATTAGCTATGTGAGAGTTAAGAACTTAAAGACGTCTTCTCTCTTTTTCTCTCTAGGAAAAGGAGGTGAAGTGGGGTCCACTAGGATTCTAACAGAATTAGTGGTGGTGGGGCGTGAGGGAACATAACAGTTTTCTCCTTCTTGTTGCAGACTTGAGGCAAAGTGTGGTGGCTCATAGTGGTTAGCACGGTGAGGATTTGATTTTGTGGAGTGACCGAGGGAGAGTGACCCAGAGATTCAGTACAACAGTGGTAAGATGAATGAAATAGAGGATTGGTGGAAGAAGCTAAGGTTGACGGAGAAGGAAGCTCTAAACATTGAGCTAGACGACGAAGGCTCGAAAGAAGTAAAATTCAAAGAAGATGTGTGTTTGATAGGGAAGGTTTGGATTGATAGAAGAATAAATAAGGGGGGTGATTGAATCGGTGATGGCAAAAATATGGAGGATTAGTAGAAGGGAAAAATTCCATGTAGTTGGGCCAAACACCTTCGTGGTAGAGTTTGGTAGTTTGATAGACAAGCAGAGAATCGTGGCGAGTAGACCTTGGCTCTTCGATGATCACTTGTTTGTGCTACTAGATTATGACGGGTGCATTCCCCCACACAAAATGTAGTTTAACACTAAGAGGTTCTGGATACAGATGTTTGAGATGCCCCTCAAGTGCATGAACAAATCCAAGGGGGAAATGGTGGGTGGTACTATTGGGAGAGTCATTGAGGTTGAGACAGGAGATGATGGGTGCGGATGGGGGATCTATCTAAGGTAGAAATAGAGATAGACATCCAGAAACCACTAGCAAGAGGGAGGACCATAAACTTGAAGGGGAGGAGTCACTGGATCCCCTTGAGGTATGAGAAACTACCTCATTTCTGTTTTAAATGTGGATGCATTGTGCATGATGAGATAGGGTGTAAAGGGGAGAAGGAAGGAGAGGCTCAGTTTGGTGTGTGGTTAAGAGCAAGGAATAGATCGAAATATAGTGATGAATGGAGGTATAAGGAGAAAACAATGAATATTTCTATGGAACGAGTTTGTAGTGGAGAAGGGAGTGATAATACAGGAAGGGGGAATAGGAAAGCGAAAGAAAAGGAAGGGGAAGTGGGAACTGAAATGGAGTGTGTTCTTGCCACTCAAGAGATTGCATTGTTAAACATAAAAGTTAGTGAAAAGAAGGGAGAGGTAGTGGATGAGGGGGAAAGCAGGTTGAGAGAGAGTTTTGACTATGAAGAAGTGGAGGGATGTGAAGGGATAGGGGTTAACAAGGGGACTCAAAAACAAAGTATAGAAGAGTTTGCTGGGGTAGGTGTGAGTAGTAACCTGTCTGAAGTAGTTAAAAGGAGCAAGGGGAGGGGGGTTTGGAAAAGAAAAGCAAGAGAGGTTGGGAAGAATGGTGAGGGTTCAACAACATCCTTTTCACTATAAAAAAGAATGTTGAGATCAGGGGTAGATAAGGAGGAGGAAGAGAGAGTAGAGAAAAAATCTAAAGGGATGGTTGGTGGTGAAACTGAACTAAAGAAAGGCAGTTCAACTGAATTGGTGGAGGCTGTGAAGTAGCCCCACCAGTCGTCATAAAAACATTAAGTTGGAACTACTGAGGGCTTGATAATCTTCGGACAGTTCAGGACCTCTGCTATATGGTGGAGGAAAAGAAGCCCAGTGTAGTGTTTTTAATGGAAACAAAGTTGAAAAAAACAAAAGATGAAAGTCTAAGGAGAAGGTTAAAATTTGAGGGATGCATGGTAGTGGAATCAGTAGGGTTGAAGGGGGGTTTGATGTTGATGTGAGACCATATGATAGAAGCAGAGGTGGTGAATTTTCCTGTTTGGCATATAAGTGCTTGGATCAAAGAACCAGATTGTGTAGAAAAATGGTTGTTAACAGGCTTCTATGGTTAGCTTGATTCTAGTTTAAGAGAGGCAACATGGAGCCTTTTGAGCTCATTAAAACCACAAAGTGATAAAGGCTGGTGTGTGATAGGTGATTTAAATGAAATCCTAGCTCATGATGAAAATTATGGGGGGAAATGAAGACCAGAAAGACAGATGGTCAGGTTCAGAGAGGTGTTAGAGAATGGGGGTTTGTTTGATTTGGGCTGGAGAGGGGATAAATTCACCTGGAGGAACATGCATGAGGATGAGTCCTTCACAAAAAAAAAAAGGCTAGATAGGGCAGTTGCCAACTCTAAATGGATGGACAACCATATAGAGGGATGGGTGGAGGTGCTGGTGGCTAGGTGCTTAGATCACAGGCTTATCCTGCTGAGTAAGAGCTTGAGAATAGATTTGAGAGGTAGACAAAAGAGGTTGTTTAGATTTGAGGCCAGCTGGGCACTAGAGGGTAATTGTGAAGAAATTGTTAAAACAGTATGGAAAGAGGGTACTAAGGATGAGATTCCTACCATGGAACTCTTAAACAAACTGTCTAAGATAGAAGGAGCCCTTTTGAGGTGGAGTAAGCAAATGGTTATTGACCAGAAAAAGTTGTTAATAGAAAAGATTGCCCAATCGAGAAAGTTATAAGAACAAGAAGAAAGATACAACACTGTAGCTATAAAAGACCTCCAAAAGGAACTAGGAATCATGTTGGCAAAGGAGGATTTGAAGTGGAGGCAAAGAGTAAAGGTGAATTGGTATCAACTTGGAGACAAAAATACCAAGTTCTTTCATTGCTGTGCTAACTAGAGAAGGAAGGTCAATAGGAGGAAGGTCAATAGGATTCAAGAAGTAACTGATGAAATGCATAGAAGACACACTAGTCAAGAAGAATTGGCAGGGACTTTTAAGGCATATTTTGAGAGGATGTTTGCCTCTTCTAAACCTGGTAGTGATGATACTGAAAACTGTTTGAGGAATCTGAAGCCTTCTATTACTAGCAGAATGAATGAACAGTTATCCAAAGCTTTCACTAGAGAAGAAGTTAAGGCAGCCATTAAACAAATGGCACTATACAAGTCACCTGGACCTGATGGCTTTGGAGCTTGCTTCTACCAGAAATATTGGCACCTTATAGGAGAAGGAGTCTGCAACTTAGTTTTGGCCTGGTTGAACGGTAACTCTTTATCCCTTTTTGCAAATTATACTTTCATTACCCTTATTCCCAAGAAAAAAGCACCCAAAATGCCTACTGACTACATACCTATTAGTCTGTGTAATGTGGCTTATAAGATTATGGCAAAAGTCATGGCAAACAAATTAAAAAGAATACTAAATGATATTATCTTCCTTAATTAAAGTGCTTTCATACTTGAAAGATTAATCACTGATAACATACTGGTAGCTTTTGAGGTGTTGCACACTATGAAAGTGAGGAAGAAGGGGAAAGAAGGGCATATGGCCATCAAGCTTGATATTTCAAAAGCCTATGATAGGATTGAGTGGTCTTTCTTGAAAGCTGTCATGGAGAAAATGGGGTTTTGCTCTAATTGGATTGAGCTGGATATGAAATGTGTATATTCAGTTTCATACTCAGTTCTTGTGAATGGGAAACCAGGTGAAAAGATCATTCCATTGAGAGGGCTGAGGCAAGAGGATCCTCTATCCCCTTACCTATTCATTTTGTGTGCTGAGGGGCTTAGTACCTTGCTAAACTTCTCAGACCAGATAGGGGAGACAAGAGAAGTAACTGTTTCAAGGGGAGGGACTAGAGTTAATCATCTTCTCTTCGTAGATGATTGTATTTTATTTGGGAGAGCCAAGTTTGAGGAATGGGAGAAGATCAATGGTATACTCTGGTGGTATGAGAAAGCTTCAGGCCAGCTTCTGAACAAAGACAAGACTACAGTCTTCTTTAGCTCTAACTCTAAGGAGGAAGAGAAAAGGAAAATCATGCAAAATGGTGGAGCTGTCATGAGAGGTTCCTATGAGTTATATCTAGGTTTACCTCCAGTAGTGGGAAGTTCTAAGTATAATGCCTTTAGGTGCATTAAAGAGAAAGTATGGAAGAAGATTAATAATTGGAATTACTCGTTCATGTCTGTAGCAGGGAAAGAAGTGTTGATCAAAGTAGTCCTTCAGGCTGTGCGCACGTACACTATGAGTGTTTTCCAACTCTCAAAACAGTCATGTAAGGATCTCAGTGTTATGTTGGGTAAGTTTTTGTGGGGCAATCACCAAACAAGGAAAGGCAAATGGGAAGATAGAAGGGGTTAGAGGGGCTGGGCTATAGGGATTTAGAGAGCTTCAATCTGGCTAAGTAGAGTTGGAGATTACTTCAAAATGCAAATAGTATGGCTGCTAAGATCATGAAAGAAAAATACTTCAAAGGCAAGTCTCTTTTGACAGCAAAGTTGGGACATAGACCTTCTTATATATGGAGGAGTATATGGAATGCTATGAAGTTACTAAAAGAGGGGCTGAGATGGAAGGTGGGAAATGAGAGAAGATCAAGATATGGGGGCATAGATGGCTTGCCTTACATTCATCTGGTAAGGTGTAGTCACCATTTAAAATACTAGACAGTGATGCTTCAGTGTGTGAGCTGATGAATGAGCAAGGGACTTGGAATGAACCCTTAATTAAGAGCATTTTCAATGAGGTGGAAGCAGACCATATTTGTAGTTTGCCTCTGAGCAAGATGGGGGTCGAGGACAGAATGATTTGGGGACCCTCTAACAAAGGTTTGTTCTCTGTTAAAAGTGCTTATCATCTGGATAAGGAAAGAAAACAGGCCATATGTGGTGGTTCATCTAAGTAAGATGAGAGGAAAAGGATTTGGGATAGTTTATGGAAGTTGAATATTCCAGAGAAAATTAAAATTTTCTTCTGGAAAGCTGCAAATGAACTTCTGGCTACCAAAAGAAATCTATTTGCAAGAAAAATTACCAGCAACCCTTTATGTCATATCTATAGAAGGAAGGAGGAAACAATGATGCATGCCATTTGGCAATGCCCAGCAGCAGCTAATGTATGGTCAGAGTATTTGAAGAAGATGTAGAAAATGAAGACAAATGAAGTTGATTCACTGGTTCTGTGGGGCAAATTAAGGGAGTCACTTAATGAGAATGAACTAGAAGTTACAACAGCAGTTATGAGGGGGCTATGGTTGAGAAGGAATGAAAGCATTTTTTAGGAGAAATTCAAATCTCCAAGCCAGAATTTAAGAGTAGCAAAGCATGACATATCCGAGTTTTAGTAGGCACAACAGTTGATTAAAGCCAAGAGTAGCAGAAATGAGGAGGTTTGCAGAAGGGTTCAAGGGTGGATAAAACCAAGCTCATGTTATGTTAAAGTTAACTGGAATGCTGTAGTTAAAAAGGTGGAAAGGAAGGTGGGTATAGGGGTGGTTACGAGAGATGAAGATGGAGACTTCTTAGTGGCAGTGGAAGAGAAAAAGCTTCACATTGATCTACCTATAGTTGCAGAGGCACATGCTCTGTGGAAGGCAATGGTAGTGTGCAGAGAGCTTCGTTTGGCAAAGGTGCAGTTTGAAGGGGATGCTCAAGTAGTGGTTAATGCAGTAAACTCGACTGCAGAGGACCTATCTTTTTATTGTAGTTTAGTTGAGGACATGAAAATATTATTTAAGCAAAGGAGTGGCTGGTCAGTACAGTATACACATAGATCCAATAATAAAGTTGCCCATTTAGTAGCTAAGGAAAGTCTATCTATAGAGACTAGTTTGGTATGTCTTGATAGAGTTTTACTATATACAAGCACAGTCGCGCACTAATCTGTGTACCAATACTGATTTATTCATACTTAAAATTTAAATTAACACTGTTTTCAATAAAATCTACTTTTTGACTAATCATATCACATTGGTGCACAGATTAGTGCATAATTGTGCCTACAACTATATTTTTCCGTCTCGATAATATACCTGATTGCATTAAGAAAATTGTTGATAGTGAGAACTCATGTAGTGATCAATGCTTAATGAAGTTAGTTTTCTTCTAAAAAAAAAAAAAAGATTAGCTATACTAAATTCATCTCATATTATTTCATATATGAAGTGAACTGTAAGACTAGAGCACTCCCAATGATTTATGTATCCTATCCTTTAAAATACATCACCAAAATCTATTTTTTCTATTTTACATACTGATTTTTATAATATATCATATATCCGTTTATCTATTTTTTATTTATATTATTTAAATGTTATATTATTTAATAGGTTGTTGGAAAAAAATACAAAGAGAGAGAAACTATTATGAGAGACAAAGTACATGAAAGGAGAGAAATAAATAAAATATTTTTATATTTGTGTACAATTCACACTACATGTAACTGAATATTGTAGCAAAATAGAAATAGATTTGAAAATATGATCCTTTGGAGGTAGTTTTGAATTAGTTTTCTTCAAATTTTACATAAGAATGAGTTTTACAAAGAGAAATACTTTTTGCAGTCGGTAGATGCAGTCGGTGTGCAGTTGGCTGTAAAAAAGTGAATTAATACGGGACCTACATGAAAAAAAAATTATTTTTATAACTTTTTTTTATTCATATAAATCCTCTTGAATATAAAAAAATTTTTTTATAATTTTTTTTATTCATTCCGTACAGCCGACTGCACGCCGACTGCATTTACCGACTGTATATAGCAAAACCCTTTTACAAAACCCATTAAGAGTGCTCTTTCATATTAATATTTTATTATTTCTTATCTTCGTTTCCCTTTTTCTTCCTGCTAGTCTATCTCACTCTTCTTTTCCTTTTCCTTCCCGCAACCATCCCCTTCTTTGCATGACTCATCTCCTATACATTCCTTTCCATGCATATCATTTTATTCACACTACCATCAGCCGCTTATTTTCCTTTTCAGATTCTTTTTTTTTTTTTTTTTTCCCGTTAGGCTTAAATTTTAATCCTTATTTTCAATACAAATTAAGCAAACAGTCAACAAATTAATAGTTCCCTTTCGTTTCTTTTTAATTTTCTCTTCCTTTCAAACACTTTATATATAGGAAAAATCTAATTGCAAGTATAAATGTGTACTAATCTAATGTGATTGGTCAAAAAGTAAATTTTATTAAAAACAGTACTAATTTAAATTTTGAATATGAAAGAATTAGTATTGGTACGTAAATTAGTACGTGACTTTACTTATATGTAATAAAACTCTTATATATATTGGTTTTCCAAATCATATAATGGTGGTATGATAGGTACACTTTAGGTCATCATAGGCACAATTTAGGACAACATGACTAACTTATCGAATCAGTGTATTTTTTAACCTTGGCATGAAATGAGTGTCTGTACATATTAGAAACCAGCCATTCCGTCGAACAACGGCACCATATTCTAATGCTACAACTTGTTAAATAGCAATTAACATGAACTAGTAATTATATAAGGGTCATGCTAGGGGAGCCAATGGACAACCGATGAAGTGAACCGATGAGGGCAAATGTATTTTTTTATTTTTTCTTCTTTTATTTTAATCATTTTTTACACAACTTTAAATATTTTTTAAAAATAAAACAATGCCATTTCACTAGTATTCATTTCATTAACTATTAAGTAAAAATAATTAAAAAATAAAATAAAAAATTCAATGGATCACTTTTATCGATCATTTTTATCGGTTCAATTAGCATTTTCCATTATATAATGGAGTTATAGTTAAGACTCCACAAGTACTAGTTACAATTGTATGTATGCTATTGTGAACATGATCAAAGTCTCCTTTAAGTACTTTCTCAAATTTAAAGATTTTAAGTGAAAGAGAGATAGACACATAAATTAAATTTTAATATTATTTAAAATATCTACATAGATAATAATAAATTTTGTAAGATCCACTTCACGTGCCTAATTCTCTCCTACTTGAAGTCCTAAAATTTGTGTAAGAACTTGAAGGAATATTTTTCCTTCTTAATGGGGCGACCCTCTCGTTTTTCCCTCCAAAACATGTTTGTATCCCCTTATATAATTTAGGGAATTATTATTATTATTATTATTATTATTATTACTACTACTACTAATAATAATATTGTTGTTATTATTTTATGAGTGACTTTAAGTTATTATTTTATGTTAGTTAAATATTTAGCCATTAGTGATCCTTCTATTTAGACTTGCATTCTAGGGAAGCTTAGCATAACAGGTTTGGATAATTTATTAGGTTTTAATTGTTTATTTTATTGAGGCAGATGGAAAAAGTTTGGGATCCGACCCTAGAGGATTTTAAGGCTTCAAGTTTAGAATTAGTTTGAGCTGAATTTGGGCTAGGGTAGTGACCTAGGACCCATGGGCCAAGTTCATTACGTGTGTTTGAGGAACCAAGACCAAGACCAGAGAATTAAGGTCCAAACCGTGACCGTCTACACAAAACTCCATGACCCGATCGGTTAAACTATGGCTGTGTGGCAGACCCGTGTAGTTATGTGCATCTTCATGCATCACGTAGCCTCATTCCAATCCTAGAGTGTCAGCCGCAGGCCATAGGTTCACTCCAACCCCCTCTGTCGAGCCCTTCGTGCACCGCCCGAAACCACCAGGTTTGGTCTCCTTGCTACTGCGCCAAGCACACACGAAATACATGCGACTTTCAATCACCCCTCACCGCATGCACGAAGCCATCCATGGTCCCTTGCCCATTATTGAACCTCCATTCCCTAACCCCTCTACCATGCCGCAATCATCTAGAGACGCAAGAAAATCGCCAAACTCAGCCCATTACCACGCACAAGCGGTAGGCAAGTCATGTGAAGACCGGTAAGTGTTATCTTGTCTACTTTGATGAGTAAAAACCACACCACTTTGGCTCAACCCTTCCTCTCTGAATTTTAATCTAATCTGTGATGTGTAATCAGTCCCAACAACCACCTAGGACAAGGCCGAAGCCACCCTGCGCCACAAGGCTGCCACCATAGCTCACAAACTCCAAACTCCATCGTCAATCTCGCAACCCACACGACCTCCACTCCTTTACGAGCAACCTTGGGCCACTCTCTAGGTGTATGACTCTTTTTCCCCTTCTTTCATGTGTTTGAACCTGTAACATAACATTGCAAACCGAGTTGGGTGTGGAGTATACGGGAGCTTAGGAAGAAACTCTGAATGTGCATGTGATTGAGTGGCTGGATGGTCCATATGTAAAATCCAAAAAACACGCTAGAAGGAGAATCTCAATAGCCGAACACAGTTTTGGAATTATAGGCAGCGTACCTCTGAAGTCATGGTTTAGGAGATGCAGGCTAAATCTTTCCCTCCTTGCTCTTCACAAAATATTGGCTTTCAATGGGGCAAACCAATAGATCACATATAGAGAGGAGATGAGACCTAGCCTTATACATAGAAAATGTATAGAGTCCTCCCGTTAAATACTCAAATCCCAATAGGTTTTAAGAAATTTTCAGAATAAAAACCCTTAAACTTCTAGACCTATATATGTAATTAACCACATTGAATATGATATAATCCTATCTTACTAAGGTGTAAAAAAATCCTAAATGATCACTTAACTTAATGGGTTTAACCAAAGTATCATTGTGAGCGATATATATATATATATATGTAACCTATTTTATAAAACAGGCAATCAAATGCAGCCAATATTTGTAATTATTCTAATATGACCAAAATCATGGAATAGTTAGACATTTGATCATAATACTGTTGACTTATGCTACTTTGTTAGTCCCACATCGGTGGGATTAATGAAAATGGCATAAGTCATGTATTATAAATAAGAGGTTTAGCCTTTTAGTTTAAGTGTACTAGTTGAAAGCTTATCTACTAACTTTTGACTTTAGTTAAATTCCTCTATTAACCTTTTGTAAAAGGGAAAGAGGTGTAAAGTTAAAGTTTTACTAGTGAGGTAGTTTTGTGGGTGTGGTGAGGAAAAAAATTGTGTGATTATAAAAAATTTTCACATAGTGAATTTTCTTTTCTGGGACTGGTGGTTTTTCTCCCGTTTTAGAGTTTCCACATAAATTTCTTGTATTGTTACTATTTCTCTATTTTTCTTGTTATTCTTGCAAAGGGTAGATCCTAGGGGGTGAATTTGGGAGGTTCAAATTCTGAACAATTGGTATCAGAGCCACTAGGTTCTTTTTGTGGGGTGGAGTTTTGGTGTGGTAGTGTGAATACGTACAGTCTAAGGAGGTTCTATCTAGGAGATTGAAAATTTTAAATGTGTCTATTGTGACTCTCAAATCTTTCCTGGGAACTGAATTAGTGAAGTACTATTCATTTCTACAGTAAAATTCATCAAAACAATATCAGGAAGTATGCCCTTCAAATCTTGTCAAATTTGAGGTGGAGAAATTTGATGGAAGAATCAATTTTGACTTGTGGCAAGTATAAGTCAAGGATGTTTTGATTCAATCAGGATTACACAAGACATTGAAGGGCAGACCAACACCTGAAGTCAGCACTAGTACTAGTATGACTGGTGAAATGAGCAGATCTAAAATGAGCGATGAAGATTGGGAGGATCTGGATTTGAGAACAGCAAGTGCGATACGTCTGTGCCCGACTAAAAATATTCTTACAAATGTACATGGAATATCTACGGCAAATGAACTCTGGGAAAAACTTGAAGAGTTGTATCAGATGAAGGGCGTCTCAAATCATGTGTACCTGAAGGAGCAGTTTCATACATTGCTGATGAGTGAATATACAACTATTTCAGATCATTTAAGCATTCTCAATGGCATTGTCGCTGAATTAGAAGCTATTGGAGTTAGAATTGATGATGAAGATCAAGCCTTAAGACTCATCTAGTCTCTTCCACCTTCCTATGAGCACATGAAACCTATTTTGATACATGAGAATGAGAAAATAATTTTTTCAGAAGTTACTAGTAAAATCTTTTATGAAGAGAGAAGGCTAAGTAATGAAAGTAGTGTTCCACTTGAGAACTTTGTAATGGTAGCAACTGGAAATGGGAAGATGAAGAACTCCATGAAGAAGAAAGTAGTCTGCTGGGAGTGTGGACAATCTGGGCACGTCAAGAAAAATATCCAAGAACTGGAGCAGGTTAGGCAAGTGGCTCCAAGTCAGTAAATAGAGATATTGGAAATGATGCTAATGTTGTGTTTCTCTCCATCGAAGATTTTGATCTTTAAAAAAAGACATGTACGTCCTCATAGCATGCCGCTAATTCCCAAATTTGTCATGATAGAGGATGTGTTAATGTTAGCGGATCCACAAGTTTGCACATAGGCATTAATTTGGCATTGATACAGGGTGTATGGTGGAAATTCATATCGATGGCTGATGAACTTCCAGGAGAGCCAAACGTGAAAGTTACACCATAATTTTTAGCAAGGTTGTTTTTGACATGAGCCGAAGTGAAATACTTGGAATTGGTTTATTCTAAGTGGGTATGTTTTTATGGTGAAGCATGATAGCAGAAGATATGAAGATCTTCATTGAGGTGAAAGTTGGTTGTGGGACCAGTTAAAGTTGCAAGGTGGAGATTGTTGACTTATGCTACTTTGTTAGTCCCACATCAGTGGGATTAATGAAAATGGCATAAGCCATGTATTATAAATAAGAGGTTTAGCCTCTTAGTTTAAGTGCACCAGTTGAAAACTTATCTAGTAACTTTTGACTTTAGTTAAATTCCTCTATTAACTTTTTGTAAAAGGGGAAGATGTGTAAAGTTAAAATTTTACTAGTGGGGTAGCTTTGTGGGTGTGGTGAGGAGAAAAATTGTGTGATTGTAACAATTTTTCACATACTAAATTTTCTTCTCTAGGTCTAGTAGTTTTTCTCCTGTTTTAGAGTTTCCACGTAAATTTCTTGTGTTGTTATTATTTCTCTATTTTTCTTATTATTCTTGCAAAGAGTAGATCCTAAGGGGGTGAATTTGAGAGGTCCAAGTTTCCAACAAATACAAGGGTCTTACGGGTGGAAGTGTTGGAGGATACATAAAATATGAGTTCATATCCCACTTCCAGGTGTTTTTCGGCTTAGTCATAAGTCCATGTACCCATGAAGGTGGTTTGGGTTTGAAGTTGTGTGAGCATCGCATGGGTTGGTTGTATGTTAGTGGAGTTTGACTTTAACCCCCGGACCTAGCACCAAGCCTAAGTTAATCGCAAACTTAAGAGGTGAAAATTTAAACTAGAAAACTAGAGAATTAGCTCAGACCGGACTGGTTTGGTTGGTCTGGTTTTCAATCAGTCCGGTCCAGGACCAGTTCCTACATTTTAGAAACCAGTGAAATCCGGTCTAGTTTTTGTTCTTGGCTTTCTTGGATCAGAGGACCGATTTATAAAATATATATAAATTAATTTTTAATATTATATAAAATATTATATATATGATTTATATATATAACATATATATATGAAATTTATATATATAAAATATATAATTAAATATGAAATAATTTTATATTAAAAATTATAAAATAAAATTTTAATCTTAAATATGAACATTTGTTCGATCATATGTTATTAATATAAAATATATATCAATTACATTTTATGGCTTAATAATTTCTCAACATCTTCCTTTTGATAAATACATAATACATTAGTAATGCTAATATATATTAATATATTAATTATATTTTACATTAATTAATTAATATACATTAGAAAATTAAATTATTTTTTAATGATATTAGCACTTAATTAAAATTGAAAAGCAGAACCAAACAGGACCTGAATCAGTTAAACCGAAAGTATCGGTTTAGGACAGTAACATGATCGGTTCTTGAAAATGTAAAACAAATGTATACCGATGTAGTTTTTAAATTTGTACAAAACCAGACCAAACTGAACCGGTTACACCTGCTAGACGCTATAATTGTTTTTTTCTTTTCGGTTAATAGATATAAAAAGTCATTTGGTATGTAACGAATAATTTTTGGGAGACTGTAGGCCCAAAATTTATTGCGGCAGAGAATGGATTTTTATTAAGGTCGATATTTAGCTTAAAATCATTTGAGTCGGTGGAATCTTTTTATTTAATTATGAGACGAGTTTTGTCATTTTAGAATTTGAGGTGGGGCCATTAATTTTTAGGGTTCTACTCCTAGTCGATAAGGTGCGAAATTTACTTTTACACTAGCCAATCAACACCTGCCACATGGGGGTTACAAGAGCATCCAATTTGCACTTGTATACAGTTAATATAAAGTTCTTTCTCCCTCACCGTTCCACCCACATCCTTGCTACCCTATCATCTCTCTCTCTCTCTCTCTCTCTCTCTCTCTCTCTACAATTAAAAAGTTTTCTACACTGCAAAATGAATAAACATTGAAGTTTTCATTTTGGCAAAGAATACCTCAAGCAAGTATGACAAATTAGTGAGTATAAATTCGGTGATTCAATAATGTCAAGTCTACAAAATAGTTTTCATTTTGGCGAAGAATACCTCAAGCAAGTATGACAAATTAGTGAGTATAAGTTTGGCGATAAAATAATATCAATTCTATTGTTGCAATATCTTGAAGAGGTTATTGAGTAGTTTGGCTTTCCTAACGCAAACAATTTTTCCTAATGGAGTTAGGAATATATCAGATAATTCATAGAGGTTAGAGATTTTTATTTATTATTTATTCATAGAGGTAAAATAATTCCTAATGAAGAAGATCTTCGTTGCAATCGGTGCTATGTGTGAGGGAGGGGGTGGGGAAGGGAAAAGCCGCCGGTGAAGTTTGATGGGTCAAGACTCAAAAATACCCATAACTCAAAATACCAAAATAACATAAAATAATAAATCCACTAAATAGGACTATTCTATCTATACTTTTTCCCTTTTGCACTTATTCCTCTACGATTATCAAACCTTGCTAACACTTTCTATTCTTGATTTCTAGCTGAACCATCAAAATTATTTGAAAAATATTGTGGAGATAAAATGTGAGTTGTCAACAATTTAGTAAGCAAAGAACATATACTAGTATGAAACATGAGTGTTTACAAAATTCAAAATGCTAAACAAAATATTTTTATTTTTAGACGACAGAATAAGAAGAATGTTATAAAACATATCAGAGCAAAAATTTAGAAATATTCTTATTCAAAATTCCTTTGGCATAGCAAAATCTAAGACATCATTTTCATATCATATTAGAACATCACATTGGGACAAAAACCATGCTTAACCCTTGTGGTAGGGTTTAAACCACCATTATACCCGTGGCAGGGCCGTATACAATGCTTAATCCCCGTGGTAGGATTATAATCCACCTTATACCTATGGTGGGGTTGTATGCCACTATTATCACTAGTGGCTAGATCGTATACCACCATTATCATCCGTCGCAGGGCCTTAAAGGAATAGATTAGGAATAGAACATAATCAGATATAGATACATAATTAGAAGGTCATGCCAAAGGTTTTGAGATGTCACATCATATCAAAACAGAGTATTGACCGGATTCTGATCATTTCACATATTCAAAAATAGATTCAGAATGTCTTCACATCATATGCACAAATCTTATCATCATATGAACAGTTGATAAACATTATGCCAAAACTTGCTCATGTCTACACAAGTCATGACAAAAATGCTTTTCTCTTTCATATAGATTTCATGATAATGTAGAACAAATAAATGAGGTTGTTTAATTATTTTTTTTCATAACAAAACATGCATGTTTTCTAAAATCTACTTTAGTTCATTTATTTTATGCAAAATCTAGCATAAAAACACCTGAACTTCTTTACTTTTTTGAATTTTTCCACAATATTGTCAAACGAATATCAATCGCCACCTATAAAATAGATAAGAAATTTACTTAAATCTCTAGTTAAACATATATTTGATATTTAAGCCTAAAATACTAAAATAACCTATTTTTCCTAACAATCTAAAATTCTTGTAACCCTTAAAATACCATCACTTTCCAAATTTATTGATATCCACTTAATTTCTCCTTCTAATATTTTAAACTCAAAATAATTTTCTTTAAAATAAATTATTTGGCTAACATATTTACTCAATTAAAACTACAACCATGTGAAAATACACCTCCAGCTTAGTATTTACATAACATAATGATAAGAAAATCTGTTAAACAATAAAATTTTCTTTAATAAATTAGACTTAATCAGCTTTAAAGCAATCAAAAAAAATATAAACACTACTTACTATTGAAATTCAACTATGAAGATTTTGATGCTAAATAATATAATTTAAATCCCTAACTATCTTCTGTAATAATACTTATACATAAAACAAAGCCTTCGCAAAGTAAATAACAAAAACAATCCCAACGTATAACTGGCTACTTACAAAGGTATTTTAGGAATTGACTCAAATTCTATATGGATTCTTTGGGAAAGCTCGAATCTAAAAGGCATGACTCTAGAAGCCCAACCCAGACCGTGTAACAGAAAAGAGTGTTAGAACCCTAAGGAAAGTGGCCATAGGCCATGCCTCGACACTATCGTTGACATCCCAAGACCGCCCCTTGACACTATCATTGACATGCCAAGACAACACCAAACAACACCAAACACTGCCATTGACATGCCATGATAGCCACTCGACACTATCGCTAACATGCCTTGACAGCCCCATTGACATGCCACAGGCATGCCACGGCCCCTGCCATGGCACTCCCAAGACAGTCCAGTAGGCATGCCATGACATGAGCTTGACAGCCTAGGAGGAGGCTGGTGACATGCCTCAGCACACACTAGCAGCACATGGCCTAGCCATTAGCATGCCAAGGCCATGTCAAGACATGCTCCAGCGCACACAGCACATGCCTAGTGAGGTTAGAGGCATGCTGGCCAGGTGCATGGCCCATGCCAGTGCTTAGTAGCCTCAGTGCCCAAGCTACTACCTGGGCCATGCAAGGCCAGCACATGGCACCTACCTGTGCCCATCAACAGCCATGCCCAGGCCCATGCTTGGGCCATGCTGTGTCACAGCAGGCCAGCAGGTCATGTCAGCTGTGCACGTAACCATGCCATCCATGCAGACCGTGAAGCCTATGGCCCATGCCATGGGCCAGCCTTGACCACTTATATTTATTTATTTAATTTAGTTATTTTATTATTTATGGGACCTATTAGGGTTTCCAACTATGTAAGCCTATAAATAGGACCCTTAATATTTCTTTTTGCTTCTTTTGGCATATTTCCTTTGTGGATGGACTATTGTCTTTGATATCTATTTTTGGTACTAGGCACTTGGGCTACTTGCGTACATGATAAAGTATTAGAATTGCATAATTAAGTTGCTTAAGTGGGTGATTTATTATATCAAAGAAGAGTCACGCACTTAATTATGCATCAAATTCTAGTATTGGATGTCAAATTAATTGATGCCAATATTTTGCACACATAAAGTTCTATATCTGCCCTCAAAGAAATAAAAACTTTTAATGTGCTGCAGGGCATTTATGAAAATAATAAAGAGTAATGCAATGGCTTATGCTAGAGAGGGCATTCTTGGAAAGCTTGAACCAAATGCTATGCTCTGGGACATGAAATGGAGAAGAAGCAGTGCATGACTGCATGGGCAGCAGAGAGGGACTTGCAGCAGAGTATGTTTCCTATGGTTGGAATGAAGGTGTAGAGCACGCGAGCTGCGAAAGCAACGAATCATGTTGGCCTCAATGCTGGTGCAGATGCTAAAGAGGTTGGGGGCAAAATTGAGTGGAGCAAGGGAGAGTTCTCATATTTTTTCATTTGCATTTTTTTTTTCTTTCTTGAGAATTTTATTTCAATCTTAGTTTTTTCTTTTTGCTAGGGGACATCTTCTTCATTTTTATTTTCTTGGTTTTAATTTTTTTTGGGAGGCGGGCTTCTCCTTCATATTTTTTAGTGTTAGTTTTTTTGTTGCACTGGAAGCGTTCTTGTTCCGTTCATTTCTTTTGAGCTTCGTATTATTTTTCTGCTATTTTTTTTTCATTTTGGATTGTGGCTTATTCATTTTCATTTTTAGTTCTGAACTTTTATTTCGGCTTTCATTTTCGGTTTCCCTTTTTTCTTCGGCGTGTTAGCTTCTTCTTTGTTTTTCTTCTTTCGCTGTTTGGTAGCAGTATCTCATTTTTAGACTTTTCATTTTGGGGATTGGATGTTTTTGCTAGCGATGACTTTACTTAGATTTATTTTTGCTGCTAGAAATACCATATGCAACTAATTTCTGAAGCTTGGCTTGTGGAATGAGACTTGATTTTTTTTTTGAGTTCTAGTTTTATGCAATATTTTCTTGATTTCACCCTGGTTCTAGTTAGATTCGAATTGAAAATAAATTACAGCTCTTGCTCTTGATTTGTTGTTGACGTAAAGCACAATAAAAGCTTGAAAATTATCAAGGCTTCTCTCCGTTGATTGTCAATGTATGTTTGACTGGTAAAGTAATGAATCCCTTAGGGACATATTGCAAAAACATGAGCAAAAACCATTTGATCTTCCATTTATCAATACCTTGACTGGATTGTTAATCGAAAAAATTATTTAGAAACCGAAACAAAGAGAGTCTCATACCCAACCCAAATGTTTGTTAAATTGCCTTTTTGGTTAGAAACTTTAATTCCATCTTTGACTTAATTTTGCTAAAATTAAATTAGTACTTTTTCTTAATTCACCTTCAAGAATCTTCATGCGTTAAGTTATTAATAGTGAATTTCACCATTGCGGTTTTAGTTTAAGTTTAGTTTTGCATTTGCATATTCTTTTTTTTATACAACCATAAAAAAGCAGAAAAAGATTCTTCACATTGCTTTCATTTTATTCATTCCCAGTTGGAACCTTGGGCCTCTCAAGCTCCAAAGTGCCCTCTTGCATAATGCTTCAATTCTCGGCTCAAATAAACTTGCAAACTGTTTGGAGTAGATTGGACAACAACTTGGACTTTCTTGGTCGATAGATCAAGCCTCAAGAGTTTAACCTTGAGTTGTCCACCTTCGTGGGTAGGCAACCCCTCTCGTAACAAGTTAAGTTTGACCACGTGTCCTCCACCTTCAAGAGTGGTTGACCCCTTCAACTTAACTACTATGCCCTTCTCCTAAACCTCCGAACTATGATTTCACAACATCCTTGATGGGGTCACTACTTCTTTGGCCGAATTGAGGATGGCTTTGAATGCTACTAGTTGAGATGGTGAGAAAAATAGAAGGGCCATGGAGGCCATGAGGAGAGAAACAAATGAGAGCATGGAGAACTTGAGAGAAGACTCGTTGAAGGGCATGGCCAAGGGCCACTACATAATCTCAATGGGCAAAGGCATGATGCCTTTGTTGATGGGGTTGAAACAAGTGTAACCGAGTCCAAGCATAAGCCACCTAGAGTCAAATTTTGAAGAGGCGGTCGAGTAGAGAATGATTGTGTTGTAGTTGAAAGATGGATCCAGAGTCTGGACCAACACACTAGAACCCCTAGTGTGAGAGAAGAACCTCAAGATGTGAGGTTTGAAAGGCCATAAAGAGAAGGAGACTATGGGGCCAAGTATGTTCATGATGAAGAGAGGCCTTATGGCCATGGAGATCACTTTAAGGGAAGAAGATGCCACCATGAAAGAAGATATGATGATGATCACTACAATGAGAGAAGAGGAAACTAGGCTTATGACCAGGGACCTAAGAGACCTAATGTTGACTTTTCCAAATTTAGTAGGGGAGATTCATATGAGTGGTTGGATAAGATGGATCACTACTTTTGATCTTATGAGGTTCCTAAACAAGAGAGGGTGTCGACTGCATGCTTCTACTTGGAAAGGAAGGCTAGTAAGTGGTGGCGATGGATCCAAGATTAATACGTGAAAGAGAGGAAGCGATTTGGGTGGACGGCATTTGAGAAGGAGTTTCTTATTCAATTTGGGCCATCACCTATTGTGAACTAGCATGACCAACTTGCAAAGTTCAAACAACATGGTAAAGTCCACACTTACATAGAAGATTTTTGGCAACTCCAAACCATGGTGAGGGGTTGGTCCGAAGAGGCCCTTGTGGGCACTTTAGTGGATAGGTTGAGGCCTTGGTTAGCCAAAGAGATCAAATTAAAGCAACCTACAAAGTTTCAAGAGGTGATGAGAATGGCCGAGATCTTAGAAGAAAGCACCAAAAGTGAGAGACGTCATGCCAAGGATATGGGGAGCAAGTTTTCTAAACCCTTTCAAACCAAAGATCCTTGGTGGATAGTGGATCTACCCATAATTTCATGAACACCAATATTGTTACAAAGGTTGGGTTGAAACTGATGGCCATGGAGACATTCAATGTCAAAGTTGCAAATGGAGACAAGTTTAGATGTGAAGGGCTTGTGAGAGAGGTCAAGATGAATGTCCAAGGAGTTGGAATCATGGCCAATCTTCATGTTCTTTCATTGGTTGGGCTTGATGTGGGCTTGGGCAATGCATGGCTCAAAGGCCTTGGGAAAGTGGTTCATGATTACCACAATATGACTATGGAGTTCAAGCTCGGGTCTAAGAAAAAGGGTATGGACAACTTTGACATCAAAAGAGGTGAAGTATTGTGAGTTCATTATGTTCAAAAAATTGTGCAAGGGTGAGGCTCATTGCTTCGCCATCGTTATGGCCAAAGAAGACTTCGTTTTTGAGATTGAAAAGATAGAAGATGAGGGTAAACAAGACGAGTTACTCTTGCTGCCCAACGAAGTTCAAGAGGTCTTGGAAGACCATCGGGGGGTCCTAGAGGTGCCCACTACCTTACCACCTACTAGGCCCTTCGATCATTGCATCATGCAGTTGATAAGAGCAAACCAGTTAATGTTCCTCCATACCTATATGCACATTTTCAAAGGAAGAGATTGAAAGAGAAGTAGACGAGATGTTGAGAGGTGGCTTGATTAGGCCAAGTACTAGCCCCTTTTCCTCACCAGTGTTGTTAGTGAGGAAGAAGGATGAGTCTTGGCAGTTTTGCACGGACTATTGGGCCCTAAATGAAGCAATGGTAAATGATAGATTTCCTATACCCACGGTGGATGAGATGCTTGATGAGCTATATTGGGTGAGGATATTTTCCAAACTTGATTTGAGGGCCGGATATCACCAAATCCACATGAAAGAGGAAGATGTGCACAAGACGGCATTTAGGGGACATTATGAGTAACTAGTGATGCCATTTGGGTTATGTAATGCTCCATCTCCTTTCCTAGCCACAATGAACACAATCTTCAAGCCACTCTTGAGGAGATTTGTGTTAGTATTCTTTGATAACATCTTGGTTTATTCCAAGTCCATTGAAAAACATAAGGAGCATTTAAAAGTTGTGATAAAGATCTTAGAAAAACATCACTTTTTCATAAAGGCTTCTGAATGTGCCTCTATGGAAAAAGAGTTTGAGTATCTTGGTCACTTCATCTCAGGTGAGGGAGTGAAGGTGGATTAAAGGAAGATAAAGGCTATGGTGGATTGACCATTGCCCAAGGATGTTTTGGCCTTGAGGGGGTTTTTGGGCTTGATTAACTACTATAGAAGATTTGTGAAGAATTATGGGCTTATTGCTAAGCCACTTACTTCCTTGCTCAAGAAAGATAATTTTGAGTGGACACAAGAGGCAAGAGATGCCTCTGAGAACTTGAAGTGGGCTATGACCGTGACTCTTGTACTTGCTTTGCCCAATTTTGAGAAGCCTTTTAAGGTGTTTACGGATGCAAGTGGGGAAGGAATATGTGCTGTTTTGGTCCGAGAAAAGAGACCCTTGGCCTTTATTTCTAAGGCACTTGGGCCAATGAAGAAGGCATGAAGCACTTATGCTAGAGAGATGTTAGCGGTTGTGCATACGGTGAAAGTATGGTGGCCTTACCTCTTAGGCCGCAAGTTTACAATTGTGACCGACCAGCAAGTATTGAGGCACCTCTTGCAACAAAAGATTGTTACTCCCGAGTAACAGAAATTTCTTGTCAATATACTTGGTTTTGAGTACAACATTGTTTATCAACCGGGTAAGGAAAACAAAGTAGCTGATGCCTTGAGTAGAAGAGAAGGGAGTGCACTTTTATGGGTTGTTCATGAAGAGGATGAGTCCTCTATGTTAGCCTTGAGTAGGGCCTAATGGAGGATATGGGAGAAGATCTATGAGGCGACACAAATTGATGCGAGAGCCATTGAGATTATTGAGCTTTTAGAAGCACAAGGAGATGGGGTGTGGGCTTCAAGTTATGAGATGGTCTTGTCTACTACAAAGACTATGTTTATGTACCTAATGTTACAAAATTGAGAAAAGAGATTTTTGACCACTTCCATCATAGTAAGAAAGACCACTTACATATGGATTAAGCACTCTTATTGGGAAGGGCTTAAGAAGGCGGTAAAGAAGGTTGTGGCCGGGTGTGATATTTGTCATAAGGCCAAGTATGATACAAGACCTCCATCTGGGCTCTTGCAACTATTTCCAATTTTGAATATGATATGGGAGGATTTGACGATGGACTTTGTGGAAGGGCTACCCACTAGTAGTGGCCATGAGGTGATATTGGTGGTGGTAGATCGGCTTAGTAGGTATGCTCACTTCATATCACTTAAACATCCCTACACGGCCAAGAGTGTGGCCAAAGCTTTTATTGATAACATGGTAAAACTACATGGGTTTAAGAGCATAGTGACTGATTGAGATAGGGTGTTTATGAGCACCTTTTGGAAGGAGCTCTTTGAGCTACAAGGAAGCAAGTTGAAGGCAAGTTCCTCTTACCATCCTTAAACCGATGGGCAAACAGAGGTGGTGAATAGGATACTTGAACAATACTTGAGGTGCTTTTTTCATGAAGAACAAGTAAAGTGGGGGGATTAGCTCACTTGGGCCAAATATTGGTACAATACCTCATTCCATGCTTCTACCCAAAGGAGTCCTTTTGTGGTGGTTTATGGGAGACCACCATCTATTTTGGTGAATTATGAGAGAGGGATGGCTAAGAACGATTAGGTAGAGAGGGAATTGATCACTAGGAATTAGATCCGAGTGAAGGAGAAGAGAGAACTTAAGAGAGGATGAAAAAGTATTAAGATGAAGGAAGACGTATGGTTGTCTTTGATGTGGGGGACTATGTATATTTAAAGCTACAACCATATGGATAAAAGACCTTGAGGAAGAAGCTTAGCTTGAAGCTTTCCAAAAGGTATTATGGGCCTTTTAAGGTGCTAGCGAGATTGGGGGAAGTGGCCTATAGATTGAAACTTCCTCCAACATCAAGACTACATCCGGTCTTCCATGTATCCGTGTTGAAGAAGAGAATTGGAGACCCTAGACTCATTGTTGAAGAGGTAACTAGCTTTGATGATAAGGGAAAGATGCTTATGCAACCTAGAGAAGTACTTGAGTATAGGGTGGTAACACAAGGAAGGATTAGAAGGAAAGTGTGTAGTTTTGATTCAACAAGGAGTGCTAAGGGAGGAAGCCTTGTGGGAGGATTATGATCACATGGTGTCGAGATATCCACATTCGATCCTTGAGAGCAAGGATATGCTTGAAGGGAGGGAGAATGTCAGAACCTTAAGCAAAGTGGCTATGGACCATGCCTTGATACTGCTGTTGACATGCCAAGACAACCTCCCGACACTGTTATTGACATGCCACGATAGCCCCCTGACATTACCACTGACATGCCATGACAGCACCTTGACATTGTCGTTGACATGCCTCGACTGACCCACTGACATGCCACAGGTAGGTTATGGCCCTGCCATGGCACGCCTAGGACAACCAAGCAGGCATGCCATGGCCCCTGCCATGACATGCCCTTGACAGCCCAGGAAGAGGTTGGTGACATCCCTCAACATGCACTAGCAGCACATGGCCTAGTCATCAGCATGCCAGGGACATGTCAAGACATGCCGCAGTGCACCCAATACATGCCTAGTAAGTTTAATGGCATGCCTTAGCAAGCATGCCAGCCAAGTGTAGCGCCCATGCCAGTACCCAACCGCCTCAGTGCCCCGACCACTACTTGGGCCATGCAAGACAAGCACATGACACTTGCCTGTGCCCATCAACGGCAATGCCCAGGCCCCTGCTTGGGCCATGCCGTGCCACAGTAGGCCAATGCCTAGGCCATCAACCTTGGCCATGCCAGCCGAGCACCTAACCATGCCATCCACTTGCAGCGCGACACCCATGGCCCATGGCATGGGCCAACCTAGACCCAGCCAAGCACCAATGCATGTCGTGGTTCCCCATGGGCCCCACGCCACTTATATTTATTTATTTTAGTTATTTTATTATTTATGGGACTTATTAGGGTTTCCAACTATGTAAGCTTATAAATAGGACTGTTAGCATTTCTTTTTGCATCTTTTGGCATATTTCCTTCGTGGATAGACTATTGTCTTTGAGATCTATTTTTGATGCTAGGCACTTGGGCTACTTGGATACAATTTATGAATCCCAAGCAGAGGATCACCATCTTGCAACTCGTGGATGGGTGATGATTCATTTATTAGTTGTATGACAAGTTTTTCTCCACAATTCCATTGTTGATCTTTACTTTCATTGTTCTTCATTTATTTTCTCATTGATTCCATAAAGTCTTGCATAGCCATCACTATTCATGCCTATACCATTCCCATTCCATAATCCTTGATTTATTCATCCATATAACATTCTAGATCTACCATTCCCAAGAGATCTAGCCATGTTACTCATTCCTACATCCTTTCCATACATCTTCTTACCAACCAAACACCATTTTAGCCTCCTTTGACCCTAATTCCATTAAACACTTATTCCATAAGGCCACAAAACCCTAGATCTAGCCTAGATCTATTTTCCCCATTGGCATAGCTAAAAATCCTAATTCCCATAAGGATTTCCTATATTTTAGGAAACCTAACCCTAGCCTCCACTAATTCCTAAATATTAGGAATTCTTCTAAAACCCAATTAAACCCTAAAATTCCCACCTCTTCATGCCCTAGCCGAATCCCATAAACCTTAAAAGTGTTCCTACACTTTTGGATCTCATTAAATACATTAAATACATCCAAATGAAAATGAAATGCTTTCCTTTATGAAACACGCTCTACAGAAATGAACGCTAAGTATAAGTTTTCAAGTATACGTACTTAATGGCCTCCTTGGAAACCCATTTTCTTGCACCCAAAGTACATAAGTATATGCATATGGATGGATGCTATATGTGGTACTTATTTATGCTCACAAAATGAAACGAGGGGCCTCGGCCCTATACTTTAAAGGACGTGAAGAAAGAGTTTTAAACTGCCCCTGTGAACTGACATTTTAAAGATGCCATGAAAGATGTTTAAGTGTATGGTTTTAAAATCATTTTTATGAACGAGCTTTTAAAATGACTTTTATGAACGAAAAAACTAAAAGAACTGTAAGAACCGGAAGGACTGAAATAAATGAATGGACTGTAAAGGAATGAAAGGATTGAACTGAAAGAAATGACTAAAATGAATGAATGCTTAATGTATGAAAATACGTAACGGCCATATGAATGGAAAGGAAAAGGTACCAAAGGACTGGACTGAGCAGATTGTAATATTGGGTAAGTAGTACTGATAGTGCACCCAGTGCTACACCATGACGAAATGGATTCTCAACCCATGGCCACGAGCGAAATTAGGTCCAAAAAACTGCTAACCTCAGCACACGGGATACAACAGTGTGTAACGGCCAATGAAAGCGATAAGAAGGAATGTATGCATGTTAAAAAAGAATGCATGTATGTATGAAAGGACTCTTTAATAAATGAAGGCAGCGAGGTGAGGGGAACTATTTTACAAGAAGAAAGCACTTTTAAAGAAAAAGCCCACCTTTCAACGTTTTACAATGAATTGAATATATATGCATGATAGGTATATGATATATACGGAGTGATGAAGTATGACTGAAAACCTATGTTATTATATTTTAATTGTATGAAGTAATGCTTACGAGTCATCAACTCATTTTAGTTTTAATGTGTGCCCTTCTAGGGAAAAGATAAACATGACCCGTCAGGATGGGCACAGCCTAAGGGGAAGAGCACGAAAGCCTAGGCTTATTATTTTGTACAAGAGACTTTAATTATGAAATATAATATTTTCCATTGTAACTTTTTAATTAAGAAAATCAGTTTTATTTATAAATATGGAGTCTTTTGTATCTTGGCATTAAAGGAAAAGAAAATTTCAAAAGGAACCGTAATTCCCATCTATTTTTCTTAAAATCATTTTCTAAAGGACCTACTACAAGGATGGGTGTTACAATACATCAATAAAAATTCAACATGACCCAATCAACTAAACCTAATAAACAATCAACATTTCAAATTTAAGCATATGCACAGTTCGAAATCCATAGCACACAATTCACAAATTTCCATCCTCTATCTCTATTTCATCCTAACCAGCCTCCAATCTCTATATCTCAAATATATATATATATATATAAACAAGATCATTCAAAAGAGTGTACAAATTTAATTTTTTTAAAATAAGATATTTGATTTTTAAAAAATAAAATTACAACGTCATTGCTGGTGCAGATATGAGTCTTTCTGCAATTTCAGATATCTTTATTATCAGATCAATAGAACTGCTTGAAGCTGATCCAAAATTGTTTCCAATTATTTCTTCCACTAAGACATCATTTTGTGTTGCCCTGAGAATTTGAATTAGTAATTAAAGTAAAATGTCAAAACAAGAGGGAATACATTTATAGTGAAAAAGGCAATATAAAATTTATAGTGCTTTTGAATAAGCTATACGTTTTCCATGTACATAATGCAACAACAGATGGAAGAAGAGGCTCAATAGTAAAAATACTAGTTGGTCTTGATGACAAAGATAAGCCTATATTATAAACATGAACAAATAAATATACAAATACAGGATGGATAATTAACAAGAATGTTTATATTAACAAGAAGTACCATTATAAGAAGCAGCTCTGATTCGCGTTCCAAGAATGATGGGCTTTTCCAGAATAAGGTTATAAATTCCATGGCATTCATCATGAACAAATCGATTCCACATTGTTAAACTTAGGAGTTTTAGACTATTAAAATTGCAAATGATCTTGAATTTATGATAATAAAAGTATTATAAGTTATTAACTTAGAAAATTTTTCAAGGTGAGACGATATATGTTCATACCTTGAATCAATCAAGAATATCTCTTGGACTAACGCTTTTATGTGGCTCGTATTCACTTCATTTGATGGGTTCATATGAATTGCAAGTGCCAAAATATATAATTTATGAAATATTTTTTGTTACTTTGTAGTGAGAGACAACTATATAAAGATATCGACATTTATATAGTAGTTACGTATTTTGGCATTTGTGTCTCTGTATATGTCAAGTTCGTTCAAAAGAATGATGTTATATTTTGGCAGTTTGAGTGCTGGCTCATCATCTTCAATATTTTCAATAATGGTTCTAGAGTTTATTGTCCACTGGAACTCATACGCTTCTCTTTGATGTCTTGGATCTAATGGCTTTACGAAGACATTGTCGATATAGTAAGAATGGTAGATATGCAGTGTATCATCACATAGATTGATGTCTCTCCCAAGGATTACTACCTGCACACGATTTTCCTGTAAAAAGACAAGGATAAACTTTATTTTTTTAATTTTAAATGATAAATAAAATAATGATAAGTAATGAAAAATAATATTTCAATATCTCAGCATCTAACAGTATCAAATTTTGGTATTTCGTTTGACAATTTTGCGCCATACATTTTGGCAACTTCTCTGTGATGATCATTTTTATTTTCCAATTTCTTGTGCTTGGAGTAATATCCTAAATAGATGTATACACGGTCTGCATATTTACTGCAATTAGAAATGTGAAGATAAACAAATGTTAATATATAACAAAAAATTTATAGCATTTGTAAATAAAATGACACAATATATGAATAAAAATTTATAGCATTTGTAAATAAAATGACACAATATATGAATATAATAACATTAAAAGAGTCCAAACACTTACATGATATTATAACGAATCTGTTAATCTTAAAAAGTTCCTATATACAATGATTTTTGTATAACTTGTTTCATAAACGGTACTTGTTGTTGATCTTATAAGCACTTTCACTGAATCATCACTTTTAGCTCTTAATAGTACAACATATAATTGTCCAGGGGAAAAGATAGGTTTTGGTAATAGAAAATTGTGATTTATTTAATGTTTGTCCTTGTGATTTAATTATTGTCATTGTAAAACTTAGTCTAATAGAAAATTGTGTTCTTTTAAATGGAAAGCTGTTACTTTTTGTTGTCTTTGGTAAGAATGAAATTCTAGGTATAATAAATACCCTTTTACCACTATGGTGGCTAGCTGAAATTTGTGCATCGATCATAGTATGACTAAAGTTGCAACAAGTTAACTATGTTCTGTTGCACAAACCCTCTAAAGGATTGATATTTCTAACTAACACGATAGGACAAATTTTTTTAAGCAATAATTCATGTGGTGGCAATCTATTTGGTGTCGGCATATTTAGAAAATCATCCACAATGCCCTATTTAGATACATCAATTGTTTCGTCAAAGCTCTAATATCACACTAAATTGCTAGGGAATATGTTTATGAGAATAGCATTCATTTCGTCAATTGATCGATTTTTTGAAGTTAATACAGCTTGATTTGCCAATTCTATTAAATTTTTTGAATAGTTGGAAATATCTTCAAAAACAACATCTAATAAAGAACTTAGAGATTCAACATCATTGTTATAAGGAATGATCATTTCTTTTGAAATTTTGATTTTTTCGTCAACAATTAGCATTGTCGTTGCCCACTTCAATTAGATAACATGAGAAATCAGTATCTAATCTGGCTCTTATATTTTCTGTTAATTTGATTTTCTTTAGAATATACCATAAATAAGAAAAAGCTAAACTTGAATCAATTTGTTGTTATTTTGTACTATTATGAATTATAGGTAATATTTTCTCCACCAAAAATGGAGATCTGTATCGTTCACATCTCGTAATGTTTTATCTAATGTTTCTGTAGAATGTTTTGTAGACATAGTTGCTTCATCCCATATGATTAATTTTGCAAGATGTAATAGTTTAGCAAGGCTTCTTTGTTTGCTCACATTACAAGTGCTATTTTTATTTGCATTTATTGGAATCCTAAATCTCGAACGTGCTATTCGTCCTCTAGGTAAGATGGATGCAGCAATACCGGACGATTCAGTTCTGAGTGCTATTACATTTTTTGATTTGATTTCAGCCAGAAGTGCTTTGTATAGAAAAACACTAGATTCATTAGACACTAACGTTTGTAGTATAAAGTTGTATGCATTTTTTTGTTCAAATTTAGAAATTGTCATGCAAGTAGATTTTCTATTGGAATTTTGACAACTCGTTCATCATCAATTTCTCTATTTGGCAATTCATCGTGACCGTAAAATATATTTGCAGGAAAAAAATGATACATACTTATATTTTTCCCATAGATTAGTGGGGAAGCAATATCTTGCAGAACCATTTTTCTGAAGTTGTTAGTGATACGTTTCTTATAAGAAAATCTATAGACATTTGTTTTTCAAATCGTTCCCAAAGTTTTTTTATATATATATATATATTCGTAGGATTAGAATATACTAAAATTGTTGAAAAAATGCATCTTAAAATGCTTGGTATTTGATATAGACAAGTTTATTCTAAACAGTCTTCTAAGCTACTATTTTTATTTAACAGACCATGTAAAGTAGTTGCTTCACGATATGTTGGTACTACAACGCCGTTAACTGTTCTTAATTTCTCAAATGATGTTGGTCCTCTAATATGATTCAATAATATTCATAAATAATATCTTTCACCTTCAAATGGATTGGCTATAACAATTCGACATCTTGTAATAGTTTTTATTTTTATTTTTTTATTTTATTATATTTTTTTCTTGGAGTCCAAATTTTATATTGTGAATCCCAAACAAAATTTTTAGGAAACTCTCTACAATAAATTTTGTGCATTCTTGTTGATTTGGTTATAAAAAAATTCCATTAACATCAAATAATTTGACAGATACGAGTTTAAAATACTGTTTAGATTTTCATGTGCACGGAAAGATACTACGTGTTGGTCTTCAAGAGGTAGATGCAAAGTATAAACTAATGGATACATTTCGTCAAGTGTGAAACTGTATATTCTCCACATCACTTTTGGTGGAGCAATCCATCTGCCTGATTGAAATTGCTCGATTTCATCAATCTGTTTGTTATTTTCTTTACTAATAATGTTGAAAGTAACGTGATCGTGTCCTTTATAAATATATTTATATAAATATTTAGTTGCTTTAATTGTAGAATAAATCTCAATGTTAATATGACAGTTATATTTGGAAAGAAGATATGGATTGTTTGGAACAACCGATCGATTGTCTACTCTAATTCTGGTAGTGTTTCCATTGTTAGAACATTTATATAATGGAAAACAATCAATTCCAATGGTTGTCGCAGTTGTAAATTCTTTGGGGTATCGATTCTTACAAATGCCTTCTTTTTCGTACATATATTAGTTGATTTCAATATTCTGCCATGACCATACATCATATGCTTAAGCACAGTCTTATATACATGTAAATTTTTTGTTTTGTCAGGTATTTTTGCTGAATCAATTTCATTAGAAGTTTCAGGAGCATAAATTCTCCAATCTCTTTGAAGTATAATTAAGAAATGAACATCTGGTAGACCTCTTTTTTGATACTAAATGGTATAAACATATGTTGCAACTTCACCAAAAATTTCTTATTTGAATAGATCAATTTTTAAATATTCTAATTTTGCTCTACTCTAAAGATTCTTGCTATTAAATCAGGGTGGTTTTGAACTTCTTGTGGATTTAGTTGTTCTAAGATTTCTTCCCAATTTGGATTGCATGTCATAGTTAGAAAAATATTAGACTTGCCAAAATGTTGAACTAACGCCATTGCTTCCAAATATTTTTTACGCATATCTCTCAGACCTCCAGTAAAAGATAAAGGTAGAATAATACGTTTTCTAATTTTGGAAGCACTAGTTTCTCCAATCAAAATACTATCTACTATCTAATTTCATGTTGTTTCGAATGAAAACAATCTAATCTTGATGTTTCAATTTTAACATACAAATCGATAACAAATTGTTGTAGCAAATGACTGGATAATAACAAAATTGATTTTTATGCATCTCTTATTTGTAATTTGGAATAATAATATTCACGACACGAAATTGTTGTACTTTCCTCTCTTTCATCAGCACTAAAAATATTATAAGATAGAATTTAGAAAATTTATAGAAAACTAAAATATACAATTAAATCGGCAGAAACTTATTGTTACCTTGTTCTTCATTTTGAAGAATATCTTCTGCATTATTTGAATGTTCAATATGACGTGATTCTAATGTTTGAGCATTTAATGATATTGTTCCTCTTTTTGCTTATTTAATTCCTCAATGCCAACCCGATTCATTGAAAGGAAACAATAGTGGGTATTGTAATAGATCATAATAGCCAAAATAATATTAAACAATAAGACTGTCGCCTACTTCATTAAAAACAATAATGTCTCAGCCTTTTTGTTATGTATAGTTGTCAGTTTTTGTCCATATAGCTAGAACTTGCGATATCGACGAAGCATTGTAAACACGCTGGTCTAAACCAATATCTAATCTTATACAAATTGTATGATTTTCAAGATTTGAAATGTTGCTAAGGGTTTGAAGGAAATGACAATATGGATTAACTTCAAGTATATTCATTAACTAAGTAATTATAGAAGGATCTAATCTTTTTGTGTCGTCAATGCGATTTTCTAGTTGATGTTCAGTATCGAAGAAATATAGTTGTAAATACGAAGGACGTCCACCTTTAGGGATTAAATCATCAATGTAATGATAGATTTGTCCTTGGACTCTAAACGTGTAGATTCCTCTATTTTGCCTACACAAGTCTCTATTGTATTTAACTCCAAATGATGTAAAAGCGATTTATTATTGTATATACATGCGTATGTACAAAACTTTTTAGATTCAGTTGAATTAGAAGTGAATAATTGATAAAATTCATCTGAAAGTTGATTATGACTCAATGCTATTGTCCCATTAGCACAACAGAAGCTGTTTGTGTGACACTCCGTTTTTATGTATATTTTCACTGAAGGAATATTTTAATTTAATTAATATAATATTTCTTTTATTTTAAATTATCAGATTTTAATTGGATTTTAATTGCTGTTGAATTTAAATTGCTGTTTAATTTATTTTAGCTTGTCTTTGGATTTAAAATTAAATAGTTTGTTTTTACTAGTTAATTATTATATTTTAGCTTTACGTTGTGTTTAAAATATTTTCTTAGTTTTATTGCTTTTAAACTTATTTTCGTTGGATCAGTTGTTGGACTCCAGAGGTGAGGATTGGACCTCATTTCATTTCATTTCTTTTTCTTTTTCCCTTTTTCCTTTTCTTTTCTTCTTTTCTTTCTTTTCTTCTTCTTTTTCTTCCCGTTTTCCCCCTCTCCCCGTGCGCAGCTCCTCTCTTTTCTCATTCCCGTCGCCTCCACTTTGACCGGCCAGTTCTCCGCCGTCCGGCCACTGTCTAGTGCACCGCCACCACCATTCTCTTCCCCTTCCACCAAAGATCATCCCCACCAATTTTCAGAGCCATCGGACCAGCCGTTAGCCTTCGAGAGCTGCCGGAAGTCGTTGCACCCGCTTTATTTTTGCCCCTGCCGCCGGTTGCTTTCGCAGCCCAGAACCGCCACTCGCCGGCGGCGTGGCTTACACCACCCACCCAGTTTTCTTCCCCTCTCACCGGTGAACACCCCCACCAAGTTTCACCTCCATCCGAGCCACCGTTAGCCGCCACGAGCTCCTCCAAGCCATACGGTTTTTCACCGTTTCCGACGTCGTCGCACCACCTCCGGCCACCATCTTTTCACAGCTTCTTCCCCTACCTCTTTCCGACCTAAACCACCAATTTCCGGCCTCGATCCGTTGCCGGAGCAGCTCCCACGAGCTCAACTCCGTTCAGCCCCTTTTTGGCCTTCGATCGCCATTTCCACCACCAACCACGGCCAAAAATCATTTTCCTTAGCTTCATAAATATCTTAAGGCCATTCCCTATCAATCCCGAGCCTTGGTTTGTCCCCGTTCAAAAGTGGGTATTTTACAACCCACGGCCACAGTGTAAATTACACTGTTACGTTGCTTTTCCTCCACCGTTTGCAACGCCGCGAGCTTTCAAAAAATATCATATAGCGCTGTAAGTATTTTCCAAACCCTATTTTCAGATTTAAATATATATTGTTCATTCAATTATTTTATCTGCTGGTTGGTTGATTCCGGACTGAGTCCGAGGAGTTCGGGGGTTGGATGGATGGAGGATGGAGTTGCTTGTTTATTTGATTTATGTTGATTGATTATTTTTGTGCATTGATATGGTATTTACATGGTGCATGCACGTGTGCTTTTGTTTAAGTGTGAAAAGCCTGTGTATTTGGCGTAAGTGGACTTACGGGTGCGTGTGTATCACGACCCCAAGCCGGGATGGGGTATTATCTCGGTAGAGCTCCTCTGGTCACTCGGGAGTGGAATAAACTGAGTGATGTCCCCTAGGTTGTCGCTGGGCGACGACGAGAGCGGGGCTAGGGGTTGCTTGGCTACAAACGCGCTGGGCGCGGAATCGGGCATCGCCCTACGCACTGACTCCGTGGCCCTTTGCTGGTGAGGGCTAGAGGATGCTTGGCTACGAACACGTGGGACGTGGAACTGGGCATCGCTCGTTAGGTGTCACATGCGTGGTGGTACTCTGCGGTGTGGCACTGGAGCCAGGGTGTGCGGATGACCCCTAGGGGAGGTCATGGTGCATACGGGTAAAAATGGATTTTGGTTTGAGACAGTTATAGAGGCCAAATGTGACTTTTGGCGTGGTTTTTGGAAAATATGTGTTTTTGGGCCAAATGGGTTTTTTGGCGTGTGTGAAAAAAACATGTTTTATGGGTTTTGTGCATTGGGCATGCTTCATGCATTTTGTTTGAGTTCTATGTGTTTTTATCTGGTGGTGTTTGGGTTTTACTTACCTGCGGTACCATTTTTGATTCCGTAGCTTTTGGTGCAGGTTTTGAGGATGAGGAGGAGGAGGCTGAGCCCGAGGATGCGGCTCCGCCAGGTTGCTGATGTTATGCTTTATATTTGGTTTTAAACTATGTTAGTGTTTTGTAATATTTTATGTATATTTTAAACAGCTTGTAATACGTTAAGAAAAAATTCTGGTACTTAGTTTTATGGCTTTCGTTATCTACTGCGTGTTTCTTCGTGCACATATCTTGCCTTTGCACACACTTGGCACCCGTCGTTAGGGTGGTGACCCGGGTTGTCACCATCCGGACGTCTCGATTTCCCTATGTCCGTGCGTGGGGATTTGGGGGCGTCACAGTTTGGTTCATGATAAAATCTGTTCGCTCCACAATATTGATTTGAAAACACTGATCGTAAATGATTTGCCTCCAAAACTACAGTTTCTAACATCCGTTTGAAACAAGTACCAACTATTGAAGTTTTTACAATACTATTACAGTTGGGAGTTCTTATTCTCGATAGAGTAGATGATTTCCTATGTATAGTATTATCATAAGCATCAACGTTTGAGGAAGATTTGATTTCTCTTATGCAAAAAATTCCATCATCTTTTGAAATATAAGATAGATTATACTGAAATCTTGTTTCTGTTTGATTTTTCTTATTTTTATATTCTTTAAGCTCGGCATACCTTTCTCTGATCTTTTTTTGACATATTTCTTTTTTCTTCTCCTCCCCGATTGAGCAGCATACCATTTTTTTTTACAGCATTATTTCCAGATTTTTCAAAATTTATTTTTAACGAATTTTAGATAAAATTAACGAAGACAACATTTATAAAATTTCAATGTTTTTTGTAATAAGATCTTCTTACCAGTTGGCATTCTTACGATGAATTAGAAATTTTGTAGCAATTTGAGACACTAATAAAAAATAAATAACAATTTGTCAAACACTTAGATATACAAGACATACAAATGAAAATATAAGAAATAAACAATATTAGAATTACCTATTTCTAAAGCATAAAGAAATATCATATAATTAACAAGATATGACTAATATTCATATAAAATCAAATAGTATAATAATAAAGTATTTACAATTAAAAACCTAAATACACATACAGCAAATAGTGAGTAGTTGTAATTAATAATCACAATCTCATATATTTGAAAAATGTCATACACAAATAAATGCATAAAATATTACAAAATAAATACAATAACATCTGTTTATATGGATAATAATAAAACATATCTGGAGATAGAGGGTATATTAAAGATCAGTGGAAAATGAGCAAATCAGCAACCAGCAAATTGAGGAACAGAGAGATAGGTACACAAGCAGCAAGTCTGTTGCAAAGGAATATATTATAAAAGATAACATAATCATTTTAATAATATATTATTATTTGCTAAATAATGCTATATTATCATATTAGAATTTAATTTATTTAAAAAATTAGAATTTAATTTGTTAAAATTTTATGAACATTTGTCATATTACCCAAACAAAACTGACTATATAATTACTAAGATTCATATACTAAATGAAAAAAATTTAAAAATAAACCATATGCTAGTAGCTAGGCCCACAAACATGTAAAAATCTGTTCTTTTTTTTTTTCTCATTTGGAGAAAAAAATAAAAAATAATGTTGGACATATATGATAGTATATTATTAAAAACCAGCATGAAATTTATATTTTATTTAAATGAGAAATGCAATAAGGTGTTTTAGATAAGCTTTTTACCATGAATGCAATGCAACGACAAATGGAAGAATTAAACCTGTACCCAAAAAATTAGGGACGAAGCACGACTACTCACTGCCCAATTTCGTACCTAAGCCCTAATTACAAGTTGTAAAAGTTTTCAAATATTGTTACTAAATTTGGATTAATTATTATAGTACAAATTAAAGGAAATAAAGCACTGCAAAAATTAAAAAAGGGTAGGATTTTATTTTCTTTTTATAAATTTCTGAGCAATTATTGTATTAATTTTTTTAAAAAAAATTAATTAACAAACTATAGGCTATAGTTAAGTTCAAAATCATTTATAAGCTTTTTATTTCTCACATGTCAAGCCAAAAAATAAAAAATAAAGAAAAAAAGAAAAGGAAATGAAGCCTAAAGCCTCCCTTACCAATTTTCCAAGAAAGGCCTAGCCCAGCTCACTCTAATAAAATTTTACAATAATGTAAATTTTATTTTTTCGATATTTTAAATTCTTAATACAACTTTATGTACAATCTATATACTAAGTAAAAAAATTTATAAACCATGTTCTAGTAACTAGGTCCATAAGCATGTAACAATGTGTTTTTTTCTTATTTGTTGTCGCTTGATATCCTTTTTTTTAACAGATCTGTATATTATCGTTTCGTCTTTTTTTTTTTTTTTTTTTGCCGTGTAGATGAATGAATTGTTAAGTTCTTATTTATTGTTATCAATTTTCTATTTATATTAGACTCGATTGTTTTTTTAGTTACATGTACATTTGCTCTTCTACTTTATATTACGCGGTATGATTGTTTTAATCTGTCTAGTATTTTGCGTTATTTTTTATTCATTGTTTAAAAATTCTTCAAATATTGGAATAAATGACTACTATTTTTTCTCATTCAGATGTCAGCATGCTAAGAACCCTTCACACTTGTGCCAAAGCAAATACAAAATGGAAGATAAAGGAGCCAGAAACAGCACTACAATCAGAAATTGAAAACCTGAGCAGATTCAGTCATCTCTTTCTCAACAAAATTTTATTTTCTAAATCCAAATATTGATATAACTTTTAATTGTTGTTCTTTCCTTTCGGGTCTTTTTGTCCATTAATCCCAAAAAAGTTTATGGTTAGACTTTTTTTTTTTTCTAAATTTATTTTGTAACAATTAATTATTGCATATAAATAAATAACTAAATAAACAGTCAGAAATGTTTAATCTAGAAGAATCAACATTAAATAAAATACTTGTTAATGTCAAGAGTCGAGATGCAAATTTAGAACCTAGAAGCGAAGAAACAGATTTGGAAAAGTTAAAACAAAGAGAGGACTTGATTTTACAAGATGGCAAACAATAGAAAATGAAGAAGGTGAAATCACTCTTATGCTAAGCGGTGGAAGAAGTGACAAAAAAAATTAGAATTTGACAAGAGCAAAGCACACAAATTTGAGAAAGACGGTAACGAAAGCATGGACAAAAGTCTAAATACATGATTAAATATGAATGGAAAAAGGGGCAAAAAAGGAAAATAAATATAAAGTAGGGTCAAAATCGTTAGAGAACAGACCTGAGGGACATAGGAAATAAATACAAAAGTAGGTGCAAAATGGGCAGAAAATAGTTATATGACTTCTGCCTGCTTATTGCTACTTAGTATATATAAGATAGATAGATATATATATACAATCCTACTAGGGACAACCGTCCCATATCCCCGCTGCGGCCTCGTGGCTGACTAGTTGCCATGTCAGCCAATAATATTATATTAAAAAAAATTACGGGGGAAGAGGGAATTTCATTTTGAAGAACAGAGATTTCATTTGTGGGAAGCTCAAAATGCAGAGAGGAGGGAAACAAAACATAGCAGGGCAGAAAGGTCTGAGAGATTTCATTTGGGTTCCTTTTGGGTCTTCATCTATTGCATTTCTTCTGGATCTTCATCCATTGGTGGGTCTTCATCCATCGGCTGAACTTCTGGGTAAGACAAGAAACTTTGAGAATGTAATCCAGAGTGAGCAAAATCATAAAAGAAACCAAACTCAACATCTAATATAGCTGCAATATTATCTATATGTGATAAACACAACACGTGGATCACAAGACATTGCCCTAAATTTACACCCTTCCATTCGCAACCCAATCTGTGACGCCCCCAAATCCCACGTACGAACACGTGGAGATCAAGACGTCGGGATGATGACAACACGGGTCACCACCCTATCGACAAGTGCCAAGTGTGTGTATATGCAATAAGTATGCAACAAAAATACGTAGCGGATAGATAAAGCCTTATAACTAAGTATTAGAATTTTTGTATAAAACAAACCCGATTAAAGCATACATAATAAAATATTACAAGCCTAAAATATCGTTTCAAACCAAACTACAAGGCATAAACTCCAAATCAATACTCCGGCGGAGTCGCCTCCTCGGGCTCAACCTCCTCCTCCTCCTCGACCTCTGCATCAAAATCTACGGTACCAAAATGGTGTCGCAAGTAAGTAAAGATCCAAACTCCACAAGATAAAAACATATTAAACTTAACAATATGCATGAAAGAATGCTAAATGCACATATTCGATAAAAACACATTTTCTCACGCACGCCAAAAATCCCATTTGGCCCCAAAAACATATTACTTTCCAACTCATGCCAAAAATCTCATTTGGCCCAAATCCAAATGACCTCCCCTAGGGGTCATCCGCATACCCTGGTTCCCTTCTTCACATCACGGATAACGACCATGCGTGTGACTTCGTAACGAGCAATGCCCAGTTCTGTGCCCCGCGCGTACGTAGCCAAGCATCCTCTAGCCCTCGCCAGCAAAGGGCCACAGAGTTGGTACTAGAGCATTACTATCCCGCCCGCTTCCGTTGTCACCCAGCGATAACCCAGGGGACGTCACTCAGTATATTATGCTCCCGAGTGATCAGATGAGCTCTACCGAGATAATGCCCCATCTCGGCTTGGGGTCGTGATACACACGCACTCGAAATCCATTTACACAGATAAAACTAGTTTGCCTCAAATTAATAAATGCACATGAATGCATCATGCAATGCACGCCTCAAGATAAAAATCATCCAACCAATTACAATATCAACAAAACGAAACAACTCTGTCATCAATCCATCCGACCCTTGACTCCTTGGACTCAGTCCGGAATCAACCAAACAGTCAAATAATTTATTGTAAAAGTAATAATATATTTAAATCTAAAATAGAGTTTGAAAAATACTTACAGCGCTATAAGATATTTTTCGAAGGATCATGACTGATGACTTGCAAAATTTCGTATTGTAGATTTTACAAGATCGCTCCAGCGGAGGCTTTTGGCCGCTCGAACGAATTTAGGCAAATTCAAACGCTCGACTGCCGCTTGACAGTGAGCTCGAGTGGGTTGCGGGAAAACGAAGATCGCTCGAGCGGAGACATTGGCCGCTCGAGCGAAGTCAGGCAGAGTTGAACGCTCAATGTGCGCTCGATAAGCCACTCGAGCGAATTTAGGCAGAGTCGAACGCTCGATTCTCGCTCGACACCTTGCTCGAGCGAATATCGAATTTTTCCAAATCTAAGGTTTTCCACCGTCAGAGCATATAAAAGGGATTTTTCACCATATGGCCGTACCTTTTGACGGGAGAACACTTTTTGGGACAGAAAAACACAGCTAGAAGGATTCAAATCATCTGTTTTGGAGAGGGAATTCCATATATTGCACGTACGTTGGAATCATACACGAGCACAGACGGGAGAAAAGCATTGAATCATTTCCTTGAGTTTCTTAAGATGAGTTGTGGCTACAAGGAGTATTTTTCAGTGTTTATTTTCTTCCAATATTCTTAGAACAATTATGGTGAATTCGTTTATATTGAATTCCATTTCTAGCATGAGCTAAATTTTATTTATTCTAGGAAAACGATATAACCTAGTTCCGAACTATGGTTGATTGTCTATGCTAATTTAAGACAATTCTCTCTTTGTTTATCTGATTTATTCTGAGTTTATTGCTTCTAATTAACTGGCCATTGATTAGATGATATTTAATCTTGTGATTTGCTATCGAAAGAGGGAATCATAGGGTAGATCTTGAATATCTCAGCATAGGTGAATATAGAGATTGAAAGACTTGTATGAACCTATGTAGTGTTTAAATCATTGGTCTAATTGCTTTCTTACTTTATTAATTTGCATATTCTTATATGAATTGATGAACAAGAATAATTTTCAATTGACTATCGAAAGAGGCTGTTGGATGAATTAGAGATTTGCTAATGAATAAAAAGAATTAAATTAAATTAGCTGGATGAGAAAAGTTTAGTGAAGAATTAGGTGAAATCGATTTCCTAGAAGTTTTCTTTCCCATTAATTTGATCTTCGAACATCAGTTTTATTTCTTTTGCGTATTCCTCTTGAGTTGATCTTAGTTTAATTTGCAACTACAAAAATCTTAGTGATTCCTCTAGATAAAATCAAGATTAGTATAATTTTGGTATTTGGTAAAAGTAAGGTATCAATCCCTGAGGACGATACTCTTTTTATCACTTTATTATAAAACTACGATACTGTACACTTGCAATGTTGCACCGATCAACGACGTTGCAAACGACGGAGAAAAAGCAACGTAACAGTGTAAAATACATTGTGGCTGTGGGTTGTAAAATACCCACTTTCGAACGGGGACAAACCAAGACTAGGGCATGGCCTAGAGATATTTATGAAGCTAATGGAAGTGAGTTTTGCTCGTGGGTGGTGGTGGAAGTGGCGGTGGAAGCGGAAAAAGGGCAAATCGGAGTTGAGCTTGTGGGAGCTGCTCCGGCAATGGATCAGGGCTGGAAATGGGTGGGTTAGGATGGCAAGAGATAGGTGAAGAGATGGTGGCCAGAGGTGGAGGGACGACGGCGAAAATGCACAAAAACCGTGCAGCTTAGATGGGCTCTCGGCGGCAAATGACGGCTGGGATGGAGGTGAGATTTGGTGGGGTGGTTCACCAGCCGGAGGGGAAATTTTTTGGGTGGGTGGTGTCGGCCACGTCACCCACAAGCAGCGGTTCTGGGCTGAAGAAACAACTGGCGACAGAGAGGAGAGAGAGAAGGTGCAGCGCGCGGGAGGAAGAAGAAGGAAGCAAGAAAAAAAAGAAAAAAAAGAAAAGAAGGAAAGGAAAAAGAAAAGGAAAAGAGAAAAAGAAAAAGAAAAAAGAAAAAAGAAAAGATAGGGAAAAGAAATGAGGTCCAATCTTCACCTCCGGAGTCCAAAAACTGATCTGACGAAAACAATTTAAAAACTATAAAACGACGAAAATAAATTAAACGTCATATCAAACTAAAATAAATCCAATTAAAATACAATAATTTAAAATAAGAGAACTATTATATTAATTAAATTAAAATACTCATTCAGTGAAAATATACGTAAAAACAGGGTATCACACAATCCACCTACTTATCTTCTTCATATAACCAAACATGAAAGCTAACTTACAACAACCAAACAAATAAAGAAACCAAAAACCAAGTGAATATGCACAAACCGATAAATCTAGAAAAACAAAGATTAAACCCATAAAACTACATCACACCAATGAAAAAAAAAAAAAAAACATAAACATTGTTTAAAAAATTAACAGCCATAACCCCGCAAAACCACTTGAGAAGTCTAGGTCCTTTTATAGAACCAATCTTTGTAAATCTAATTTCATACAACCAAACCACAATAAACCCAGAGATCTAATAATTTCCAATGCCACGTCCTTCAGCCACTAAAAAATCTTCTCTTCACCCCACCTTCTGTTCCTTCCTACTCGTACGGCATCTCGACTAGAACTTTGGTACCTAGCAAAATGTGCTCCTATCAGACATGTTCAGATCAGATTGCTCCCCATTTTAGGACATATAAGAGACAATATAGAAACAGAGGTAGAGAAACAGAGACAGATATAGAGATAAAGAGACTGACTGAACTGTCATTGTTTTGCGGTTGGTGTGCGCCGTGGGCTTCCTTAGGATGGATGACTTGCGATGGTGTGTAGTGGAGGAGATGCACTATTCTGGTGGTGGTGTCTCTCAGGTAGGAGGAGATAAACTGAGATATAGAGAGAAAGTGAGAGAGAAGACTGAGAGATAGAGAGAGAAAGGGAAGAGCCCAAGAAAAAAGAGAGATTGATCGGCACTCGGCAGCTAACCTTGAGGTTGGTGATGGGGGAGCAGCTCGAGTAGTCGAGTGTATGTGGACGAAGAGAAATCACCGAGAAGAAACGAAAAGTGAAAGGATATGCTCAGCAATTGTTAGATAGAGAGAACGACTATGGAGTAGGATGAGAGAAAACAGAGAAGGAATTGAAGGAGAGAGATGAGAGAATAGGGAGGGATTTTGCAAAAAAGAAAACGACGCCATTTTCTTTTTATGCCATGTAGGCCCTGAGGCCGCGACGGGGATAATTAGCGGTTGCATATAAACTTTTTCATATATATATATACACACACACATACCTGATCCCTGGGTTCTCTTGGGCTTGGGCTTGGGCTTGGGCTTTTTGGGCCAATTTCAAAGTATTAGGCTTACGTCTTGGATATTATATAGAGTTAAAGAAATTGGCTAGTTAGAATAGACCAAAAAGTTTCTTTGGTTATCCGAAATTTTCTTAGTTAAGTGTTTAATAAAAATTAATGGGCCATGCCTAAAATTCTAAAATGACAAAACTCATCACATAACTAAATAAAAAGATTCCACCTGGTCAAATGATTTTAACCTAAATATCAACCTCAATAAAAATCCATACTCTGCCACAATAAATCTTGGGCCTGCAATCTCCCTAAAATTATTCATTCCATACCAAATGGCATTTTCATATCTATTAATCCCGAAGACAAAAAAAAATTATAGAGCTTGTGATTAACTTAGGCTTGGTGCTAGGCCTGAGTGTTACATTAAATTGAAGGACTTGAGCCGTATCACCTACAATAGACTGGCCCGACGAGGATATTGGAAATTTAGGAGTTGGAGATTATAATACCCCATATGATAAGGATAATAGTGGGTGTTTATGAGATTCCACATTAATTGGGAAGGAAAAGTTTTTGCTCTTTATAAGGTTCTAATGGGGCTTTAATTGTATCATTGACTAGTCATTTTGGAGTATAAGCCATGAGGTTTGGGTCTTCTATTGAGGCTTTATAGACTTAATTGAGGTGTACAATTAAGGGTCGAATCCATTTGGGTTGTTAATGGTAAATAGGTTTGTAACTTGATGGAGATCAATTTTGTGCTTGAGTAATGCTACATACAATCATGGAGTATGTAAGCACCGCGTAATCATTTTGAAAAAGAGAGGACTCTACTATTTAATAATTAGCTATTTTTCATGTGAGTTTCATATTTATTCACTTGTTTTAAAAAGATTGCGCGATGCTTGCGATTTCCATGACGGCAAATATCATTTCTCTTGGTGTGATACCCAGTACAGTACTCACTAATTGAATATATAATGGGTGTAAATATGTGTATTTAAATAAAATGATAAGAATAAAAAATCATATGTTGGTGTGTGATGTAAGGAATGACAAGTATAATTTTTCTTGAATAATAATAATACTTTATTAAATAGGTGCGACAAACTGACTTGATTAAAAATTTAAATCCGTATCTTAAAAATTATTTTAAAGTTTATAATATATATAATAACAATAATTATGTATAACAATACTCCATAATTTTGTGTTTTTTTATTTTATGCAACTAATTTTTTCTATTTATGTATCTTAATATATATATATATATATATATCACTATAATAGAATAGCTCTTATGGGATGAAAATTTTCATCCCAAATTATAGGGATTTTGTCCAAGAAAATTTTTTGGGACAAAAAAAAATCCGTCCCTACAACACTGTCCCAAAACATATTTTGGGATGAAAATCACCATTTTGTCCCAAAATATATCTTTTGGGACAAATTTGAAGGAAACCATTTGAAACCGATCGAACGGGAAATTTTTTTTGTCACGATTGAAATTTGTCCCAGAATATCGTTCAAATGGTTACTATTTTACGTTCGAACGATATTAAATTGTTTGAATGATTGAAAAATACATTCAAACAAATACACATTTTGTGAACATTTGAACGGTATAAATATAGCTTTCCATTTTAACGTTAAAGGGATTGATCGAATGGTTAAAGAGATCAAACAGGTAAAAGTTATGTTTGAACGCTATGAAAATAAATGCCATTTGAATGTTATGTGATCGTCTGTGGTCGTTTGAACGTTTAATCAATGGTGTTTGAACATTATGTGGTCGTTCGAGTGATAACTGTTTTATTAAAATTCCATAATAATAAAAAACCAAATAAACATTCATACTATTTGAAAAAAATATAGCAGAAACTGTTTAATACTCACAAAAGTTTTATAATAAGTGCACACTAAATAAATAATAGTGAGACTGGCATTGTTTGTACATAATTAGATAATCCCAAAATCTATACGTAAAAAACCATCAGGTGCTTGGAGACTTATAATGTTGGATAAGCTGCTGCATTTGGAGTTGCATCTCTCTCCTGAACTCTTCTTGTTGTTCTTCATTTTGTTTGGGGCACATCTCCATGTCTCATTGTTTCGCCAATTGAGCTTCTAACTCATGTTGCTTTGCAACTAATTTTTCGATTTTGTGATTCACATTCTCTTGTGTTATAGAGGCCGTGAGGCAAACCCGGAAGAAGAGGAAGAGGGAGAAGGGTTTACACAGTGACCCAAACCCCTCAAATATCTTGAATGTTGACCCAGAACTTGTATAAAAATATCAACATCATGTGTTGAAGAATTTTGATCTGACGCAGATTTAGCACATATGGCAACCATTTTATCCTACACATAAGATAAAGAGTTAATATCATCATAAATATTCTAATATATTTATTTAAAATAGATTATAATACTTACATAATTTTCACGGGCATCGGGATGAGTCCACTCTCTATTACGATTAGTTTGTGATGCAGCATATAATTTTGTTAGATCATAATTGGTATCTGAATCTTGCTACAATAAGTATTTGTTAAGATATAAAGTCATTAGGATTCATATATTTAATTAACTATATACAATAAAAAAATAGCAATATCAATTTCTTAGAGAGGAGATGGAAAGATCTTGAGCCTGCTTGATGATTAATCTTCAATTTCGATCTATTTGTTTTATTTATAGAACTTTGCTCCTACATAGAAACTGAAAATATTAGAAAGCAAAATTAAAAATAGGACAACTAAAACAATTAATTTAATTATACCTTATATGATAAATCCTCAAACATGTTACAAAATTTTCCCACTCAGAAGGTCGGACATCCTGGAAAGGATGTTGGTGTGCATCTTTCATGTTCTCGTACGTATTATAATGCTCATGAATCCTCACCTTATATTTGCAGAATCCATTACTCATAAACTCTTCCACAATCTTATGCTCCTTTCTCTGACCAAAATTTAATTCGAAATCATCATTGAAAAAAATTTACACAAATATATTATCATTTATAATATTCTAAATTTAAGTAAAATATAAAAATTTATTTTACTAAAGAAATGTTTTAAACATTACCAACCAACGCTTCTTGATAAGTTCTTTAACATCTTGGGGTACTTTTTTCTATGAACTTGTTGCCAAAGGTGCATAAGTTCGTGTAAGAGCATCTACATGTGATGCAAGCCAAGCTATGGTTGTCTTTCACCTCTGGTATGTTCATAAAAAATGTTAACCTTTATCTTATTCACCTTACGATATTTTTCCAACGTCATGCCTCTAGTAGTGCCTCGACCTTAACGAAATTGTATTGTGAACTCTATAAAATATAAAATCATAATCAATTATATTAAATGTCTATTATATGACCTTAATTAATAACTTTTATGACTATTAGATTTTTACCTTGTTTTGTAGAGTCAATCTCTAATGGTGAGTCTGAAGGAGAGCTAGGAACAGGTAGAGATTGGATGCGAACTTCCTTTCTCTTCGGTAGCATAATTTCAAAACACTGATACAATATTCATTAAGTAAAATAGTTGTCATCAAGTGTAATGTGAACACATAATTGGTCAATCATAATCTGTATCAGTATCATTTGACAATTGGGTATCATCATCTGTAGATACCTCAGATAATTCAACATTTTGCTCAATTGTCGCATCAACAATTTCAACCTCAACATCTTCTCTATTTAATGGAATTATCTCATACTGACTCAAATTTACAAACAAATTAAAGACGGGCTGACTCTCTTGGTATGCTTCTTGAGTAGAGGGATTATTTTCTTCTTCATCTTGTCCTTCCGCCTGAAGGATAATATTATATATTTCTTGGAAAATATTTTTATACTACTCGCCATTGATTTCCTAATTTCAGGTCATCTAAGTAGAATGCTTGAGATGCTTGAGAAGCCAAACTAAAATGATCATCTTCCTACCATTTTTTTGATGTATTAATACTAAAAAAATATTCATCATCAAGGACTCCAGTTCGAGGATTGCTTAAATCCCACCAATCACACTTAATCAAATACACTCCAAGCTCCCTTAAATTGTTCATTTCAACATTTAATCAAATACACTCCAAGCTCCCTTAAATTGTTCATTTCAACACTTAATCAAATACACTCCAAACTCCCTTAAATTGTTCATTTCAATTATATCAACAATAACCTCATAGAAATTAATATTTTCTCCATCATGACTTTCTTTGACCAGGATACCAATATTAAGTATTTAAGTATTATTAAATCTAAACTATTTATATTTTAATTTAAAGATTTAGTAGTATTTTAATTAAAATTCATTTTATTAATTTAAATATTAAGTATTTAAGTATTATTAAATCTTAACTACTTATATTTTAATTTAAAGATTTAGTAATATTTTAATCTTAACTAGTTGTATTATTAAGATTTAAGTATTATTAAATCTTAACTATTTTTATTTTAATTTAAAGATTTAGTATTAACTATTTGTATTTTTATTTGGTTTAAGTATTTTTAAACTATTTTTAAATAGGATAACTATCCTTATATATTCTAATTTCTAATTGGAAAGAAATTGATGTATAATGTGTGACGCCCCCAAAATCCCCACGCCCGAACACGGGGAAATTGAGACGTCCGGATGGTGACACCCCGGGTCACCATCCCATCGACGGGTGCCGAGTGTGTGCAAGGCAGCAATTGTGTACAGAGAGACACGCAGCGGATAAGAAAGTCATAACTAAGTACCAGAATTTTTCTTAACGTAATACAAGCTGTTTAAAACATACATAGATAAAATATTACAAAACACAAATGCAGTTTTAAACAAATAAAAAGATAACATCAGCAACCCGGCGGAGCCGCATCCTCGGGCTCAGCCTCTTCCTCCTCCTCCTCAACTCCTGCACCAAAAGCTACGGAACCACAAATGGTTCCGCAGGTAAGTAAAACCCCAAACACTACCAGATAAAAACACATATAACTCAAACAAGATGCATGAAACATGCCCAATGCACAAAGCCCAAAATCACCAGTTTTCCACACACGCCAAAAACCCATATGACCCAAAAACATATCCTTTCCGAAAAACATGCCAAAAGTCACATTTGGCCTCATGAACCATTATCCAATTTTAACCGTATGCACCATGACCTCCCCTAGGAGTCATCCGCACACCCTGGCTCCAGTGTCACACCGCAGAGTACCACCACGCATGTGACACCTAACAAGCGATGCCCAGTTCCGCGCCCCGCGCGTGCGTAGCCAAGCATCCTCTAGCCCTCGCCAGCGAAGGGCCACGGAGTCGGTGAGTAGGGCGATGCCCGGTTCCGCGCCCGGCGCGTTCGTAGCCAAGCATCCCCTAGCCCCGCTCCCGTCGTCTCTCTCGACAACTCAGGGGACATCACTCAGTTTATTCCGCTCCCGAGTGACCAGAGGAGCTCCACCGAGATAATAACCCATCCCGGCTTGGGCTCGTGATACACACGCACCCGTAAAACCACTCACGCCAATACACAGGCTTTTCACATAACTCCACAACACACGTGCATGCACCATGTAATGCCACAACAATGCATATTAAAATAAACCAACAATCATAAATCAATAAAACAAGTAACTCCGTCCTCCATCCATCCGACCCCCGAAACTCCTCGGACTCAGTCCGGAATCAACAACCAACAACAGTAAATAATTGAATGAGCAATATATATTAAAATCTGAAAATAGGGTTTGGAAAATACTTACAGCGCTATACGGCAATTTTAGAAAACAAGCGGCGTTGCAAGCGGCGGAAAAACAGCAACGTCACAGTGAAAATTCACTGTGGCCGTGGGTCCGAAAAACCCACTTTTGAACGGGGACAAACTAGGACACGGGATTTATAGGGAATGGTCTAGAGGTGGTTGTGAAGCTATTGGAAGTGACGGACGGCCGTGGGTGGCGGCGGAATGGCCGGAAATGGCCGAAAATGGCAAATCGGAAAACAAGCTCGTGGGAGCTGCTCCGGTGGTCGATGGAGGCCGGAAATGGGTGGGTTAGGACGGCAAGGGACCGGTGATGAAGTGGTGAAGAAATGGTGGCCGGAGGTGGAGCGACGGCGGCGGATCAGAGTGAAAACCGTGGGTGCTTGTTGGGCTTTTTCCGGCCAAATGGCTGGCCGGTTGGGGGTGGGTTTTGGAGGGAAGGTAGACCGGAAGGAGAGGAAGAGAATGGGACCGGTGGGAGGCCGAACGGTGGCCGGACGGCGGCGGTAGGGGCTGGGGAAGGTTGACGCCGGCGTGAGGGAGAGAGAGAGAAGAGAGAGAGTGCACGGCGGGGGGGGGGTCCGAGTCGGGGGAGAGAGGAGAGAGAAAAGAAAGAGAAAAAAAGAAAAAGAAGAAAAAAGAAAAGAAGGGAAAAAGAAAAAAAAGGAAAAAGAGAAAAAGAAAAAAAGATGTGAAAAGAAATGAGGTCCAGTCCTCACTCCGGGAAAAGAAACAAACCGCCAAAAAGATTAAAACCACAAAAACAACTAAAAGAAATAAAACACAACCTCAAATAAATTAAAATAAATTAAAAACCGACTTTAAAAACGCAGTTAAAATAAAATAAAATATCTGATATATTAATTAAAATAAAAACAATTATTTCAGCGAAAATACACTTAAAAGCGGGTCATCACATCCTCCCCTCCTTAAAAACAATTTCGTCCTCGAAATTGCAAATCAACTACCAACTTAAAGCAAGCCACATAAACGCTCACAAACTAACAGAGATCAAGATTAAAATGCATACCTTCATCATTCGAACAGATACGGGTACTGCTCCCTCATGTCCGCTGCTCGCTCCCAAGAGAAGTCTTGAGCTAACGGATCTCCCCAAGCCACTTTAACCAACGGTATCGTTTTGAACCTCAATTGTTGCTCCTTCCAATCCAAAATCTGCGACGGAACAACCTCGTAAGTGAGATCCGGTTGCAACTGAATACTCGTTGGGTCGACGAAGCGTGGCTCTTGCTGTCCAAAGCTCTTCTTCAGGGATGATACGTGGAAGACATCATGAACATCCCCAAAATAATCCGGCAAAGCAACTCTATAGGCAACGGACCCTACTCTCTCCAGAATCTGAAAAGGGCCGACGTACCTCGGATCTAGTTTCCTTTTCTTACCAAAACGCTTAACACCTCTCATGGGAGAGACTTTAAGATAAACCCAATCACCAACTTCAAATGACAATTCTCTCCTCCTGGTATCAGCGTAGCTTTTCTGGCGACTCTGAGCTGCCGCCATTATATCTCTAATGATCCGAACTTGGCTTTGCATTTCTTGAATTATTTCGGGTCCAATAATTCTACTCTCCCCAACTTCATCCCAACACAAGGGCGACCTACACTTTCTTCCATAAAGAGCTTCATAGGGAGCCATCTGAATGGTCGCATGGTAGCTGTTATTGTAGGCAAACTCAATGAGCGGCAAATGATTTTCCCAACTCCCTTGGAATTCCAGGGCACATGCTCGCAACATGTCTTCCAGGGTCTGTATGGTGCGCTCTGACTGGCCGTCTGTCTGCGGGTGATAAGCGGTGCTGAACTTCAACTTAGTACCCAACGCTGCCTGCAGACTCTTCCAGAACTGCGATGTGAACCTCGGGTCCCGATCCGACACTATACTCTTTGGTATGCCGTGTAGCCTCACTATCTCCTTAACATACAAACGGGTCAACTTACTCAAAGAGTCGGTGTTGTTAACAGGCAGAAAATGAGCACTCTTCGTTAACCGGTCCACGATCACCCAAACAGAGTTCTTCCCACTAGGTGTTCTCGGCAAACCCACTACGAAATCCATCGTGATGTCATCCCACTTCCACTCAGGAATAGGGAGGGGTTGGAGCACACCTGCAGGTCTCTGATGTTCGGCCTTTACCTGTCGGCATGTGTGGCATTTTTCAACATGTAAGGCGATGTCCTTCTTCATTCCATCCCACCAGTAATTCTTCTTCAAGTCCCGATACATTTTTGTACTGCCGGGATGAACTGAATACGGGGCCGCATGAGCTTCCGCCATGATCCGTTCCTTGAAATCTGAGTCCTTTGGGATCACTCTGCGATCTCGGAACCGAAGTATTCCATCACTATCCATGCTATAGTGCAACGGCCCTCGAGATTTTCGGACTCTTTTCCTGATGTTCAGCAGCTTCGGATCCTTTCTTTGGAGAGTTTTCAATTCTTCAAAATCTATTACCCGAATGTCCAGAACCGAAGACAAAATCTCTACTTGCTGCGAACTCTCTATAAGGAGCCTTCTCATCCCATAAAGTAACGAATCCATTTCTGACGGTTCGGCTTCATCCTCCAAATGAGACTTCCGGCTCAAAGCATCAGCAACTATGTTAGCCTTTCCTGGATGGTACTTGTCTCACACTGATAGTCACTGATTAGCTCCAGCCACCGCCTTTGCCTCATATTTAAATTTTTCTGGGAAAACAAATGCTTCAAACTCTTATGATCAGTAAATACCTCACAAGCTTCCCCATACAAGAAATGCCGCCAGATCTTGAGTGCAAAAACAATCGCAGCCAATTCTAGATCGTGCGTCGGGTAATTCTTTTCATGGTCCTTAAGCTGACGAGATGCATAGGCTACAACCCGTCCTTCCTGCATAAGGACACAACCCAACCCAAACTTGGACGCATCGCTGAAGACTACGAAAGGCTTATGCGGTTCAGGGAGTGCTAACACTGGTGCCGTCGTCAACCTGTTCTTTAATTCCTGGAAGCTTCTCTCACATTTCTCTGACCAAACAAATTCTGTATTCTTCCGAGTCAAAGCTGTGAGAGGTCCGGATAAGCGAGCAAAACCCTCTACAAACCTTCGGTAGTAACCGGCGAGCCCCAAGAAACTCCTGATCTCGCGTACTGTAGTTGGGCGTGGCCATGACAAAATGGCTTCTACCTTACTGGGATCAACTGCCACCCCACCCTGGGAAATTACATGCCCAAGAAATTTAACTTCTTCCAACCAGAACTCACACTTGCTGAGCTTGGCGTACAACTGGTGCTCTCTCAATTTCTCAAGTACCAGACTAAGATGATACACATGCTCTTCAATATCTCGGGAATAAATCAGTATATCATCAATAAATACCACCACAAAAGAATCCAGATAAGGTTGGAATACCCGATTCATTAAATCCATGAAAGCAGCAGGAGCATTAGCTAGCCCAAACGGCATCACCTTAAATTCATAGTGTCCATACCTCGATCTGAAGGCAGTTTTAGGCACATCCTGCTCTCTGATTCTCAGCTGGTAGTATCCCGACCTCAGATCAATTTTAGAGAACACGGCTGCTCCCTGAAGCTGGTCAAATAAATCATCTATCCGCGGGAGAGGATATTTATTTTTGATGGTCACCTTGTTCAACTCCCGATAGTCAATGCACATACGAAGAGTTCCATCTTTCTTTTTAACAAATAAAACTGGGGCACCCCACGGCGATGTACTAGGCTGAATAAATCCCTTCTCTACTAATTCTTGCAACTGAGTCTTCAACTCTTTCAATTCAGCCGGTGCCATGCGGTAAGGAGCCTTATGCACAGGAGCCGCTCCAGGTTCCAAATCTATAACAAACTCCATCTCTCGCACGGGGGGTAGTCCGGGCAAATCATCCACAAACACATCGGGGAACTCTTCCACAACTGGAATGTCTGCCAAGGACTTCTTCTCAGACGGCGTGGATACCATCTGGACCAAGAATGCATCCGCTCCCCATGCAATTTCTCTTCTTGCCTGTATCCCCGATATAATCATCGGTTTTTCTTTCAATTTACTCCCCGCGAATTCCAGACAATCACCATCCGGAAGCTGAAAGCTAATTGTCCGACTTCTGCAATTAATAGTCGCAGAATATCGGTATAGCCAATCCATCCCGAGGATGATATCGAAACCCAACAGCTTGAATACCACCAGATCAGCGTCCAAAAACCTTCCCTCAAAATTTAACGGGCATCCCAAAGCAACCTTGGAACACCACACCATCTCGCCGTCGGGTAGCGCCACTACCATAGCCTTCGGCAACGGTTCCGTGACCAAGTTACACACCCGAGCAAATGTGGAAGACACAAACGATCGTGAAGCACCAGAATCAAACAAAGTACAAGCATAAAACTCATACAAACGGACTCTTCCTGAACCAAACACACAACCCATGAAATCCAAAAAAAAACAACGAAGAAACCAAATACACCAAAAATAAATCCAACTTAAAAGATTAAATTAATCCATACCTGTGATTACTCCAGCATCATGGGTCGCTGGTGCCTCATCGTCCACCTCTCCGGGCGTGACAGCATAAACCCGGGCTTGCACTGCTTGTCTCGGGTTGGTTCTTCCACCGTGTCTACCTCCACGGCTTCCTTGAGCTCTAACGGGGCAATCCCGAGCAATATGCCCCACTTGGCCGCACCGATAACACTGGGGTCCGCTACTCGTCCGACACTCGCCCTCATGAGCTCTATTACAAACTCCACAAACAGGCATACGTCCTCCCATGCGAACACTGGAGGATGCTTGAGATCGGGTTCCAGTTCGCTGAACAAACTTCTGAGGCGAACCCGAGCTGCTTCCTTCACCAGAAAAACTTCGCCTCTTTTGCCCTGAAGGGGAGCCCAAACTCAGATTATTTTCCCTCTCTATAAGGGTGGCCACATCCACTAACTCCTGAAAAGTGGATATCCGATGGCTGACCACCAAACGGCGTATATCAGGGCGTAGTCCCTCCTGAAAACGCTCAGCTCGCAGCTCCTCTGTGGCAACAAGATGAGGAGCAAACCGCTCAAGTTCTATGAACCTCCGGGCGTATTGTTCCACTGTTGCGCCCCCTTGGACCAGATTAGAGAATTCTCTTGCCTTTTGCTTCCTTACCGATGCGGGAAAGAAGCGGTCATTGAATTCCTTCTTGAAACGCTGCCAGGTCACCGCAGCGAAAGATCCCAGTTCAGCTTCCAACATCACCCTCCTGGTATCCCACCAATCAGAAGCGATACCTTGTAAGAGGTAGCTGGCATAGAGTACTTGTTGTGCTTCAGTACACCCACACACCTCAAAAGTCTTCTCCAGATCTTTGATCCATTTCCCAGCCTGAAGTGGATCCTCATTCCCATTGAAGTGTGGAGTCCTATGCACCAAGAAGCGCTCATAGGTGCATCCGGCTTGCACCATGCTACTGGACCCTCCTTGATACATCCAAGGCCCTCCCTGATATGGCCAGGGACCTCCTGGTTGTGGCCAATACACTCCCTGTGGCGGACAAGGCTCTCCTGACGGTGGATAGGGCCCTCCTGATGGTGGCCAAGGACCCCTTGTGGTGGCCAAGGTCCTTGTGGTGGCCAAGGCCCTGCCTGTTGTGGCCTAATATTCTGTTGCATGAACTCCGTCATCTGCCGAATTGCTTCGGCTATGGAGTCATCCCTGGATGTATTGTCTTGCGGTTCCTGAGTATTTTTCCTTGGTCTACCTGGTCTCCCCATATTCCTGTCACAACACCACTCTTGACCCTCCTTTAAGAAAACAAATAAAACCATCATAAAACCAACAAAACAAAACAGCACCACGCAGCAAGAAACAAAAGAAACCCGCACGCCAAAACATAACTAAATAAAACAAGCAAACAAACATAAACAAATAAAACAAATAAAACAACTATACTTAACATAATTTTAAAACACAACTTTAAAAACATTCTGGTACTACCTACGGGACTTGTGGTTTTACCCAGAGCCAAACCGCTCTGATACCACCTGTGACGCCCCCAAAATCCCCACGCCCAAACACGGGGAAATTGAGACGTCCGGATGGTGACACCCCGGGTCACCATCCCATCGACGGGTGCCGAGTGTGTGCAAGGCAGCAATTGTGTACAGAGAGACACGCAGCGGATAAGAAAGTCATAACTAAGTACCAGAATTTTTCTTAACGTAATACAAGCTGTTTAAAACATACATAGATAAAATATTACAAAACACAAATGCAGTTTTAAACAAATAAAAAGATAACATCAGCAACCCGGCGGAGCCGCATCCTCGGGCTCAGCCTCTTCCTCCTCCTCCTCAACTCCTGCACCAAAAGCTACGGAACCACAAATGGTTCCGCAGGTAAGTAAAACCCCAAACACTACCAGATAAAAACACATATAACTCAAACAAGATGCATGAAACATGCCCAATGCACAAAGCCCAAAATCACCAGTTTTCCACACACGCCAAAAACCCATATGACCCAAAAACATATCCTTTCCGAAAAACATGCCAAAAGTCACATTTGGCCTCATGAACCATTATCCAATTTTAACCGTATGCACCATGACCTCCCCTAGGAGTCATCCGCACACCCTGGCTCCAGTGTCACACCGCAGAGTACCACCACGCATGTGACACCTAACAAGCGATGCCCAGTTCCGCGCCCCGCGCGTGCGTAGCCAAGCATCCTCTAGCCCTCGCCAGCGAAGGGCCACGGAGTCGGTGAGTAGGGCGATGCCCGGTTCCGCGCCCGGCGCGTTCGTAGCCAAGCATCCCCTAGCCCCGCTCCCGTCGTCTCTCTCGACAACTCAGGGTACATCACTCAGTTTATTCCGCTCCCGAGTGACCAGAGGAGCTCCACCGAGATAATAACCCATCCCGGCTTGGGCTCGTGATACACATGCACCCGTAAAACCACTCACGCCAATACACAGGCTTTTCACATAACTCCACAACACACGTGCATGCACCATGTAATGCCACAACAATGCATATTAAAATAAACCAACAATCATAAATCAATAAAACAAGTAACTCCGTCCTCCATCCATCCGACCCCCGAAACTCCTCGGACTCAGTCCGGAATCAACAACCAACAACAGTAAATAATTGAATGAGCAATATATATTAAAATCTGAAAATAGGGTTTGGAAAATACTTACAGCGCTATACGGCAATTTTAGAAAACAAGCGGCGTTGCAAGCGGCGGAAAAACAGCAACGTCACAGTGAAAATTCACTGTGGCCGTGGGTCCGAAAAACCCACTTTTGAACGGGGACAAACTAGGACACGGGATTTATAGGGAATGGTCTAGAGGTGGTTGTGAAGCTATTGGAAGTGACGGACGGCCGTGGGTGGCGGCGGAATGGCCGAAAATGGCAAATCGGAAAACAAGCTCGTGGGAGCTGCTCCGGTGGTCGATGGAGGCCGGAAATGGGTGGGTTAGGACGGCAAGGGACCGGTGATGAAGTGGTGAAGAAATGGTGGCCGGAGGTGGAGCGACGGCGGCGGATCGGAGTGAAAACCGTGGGTGCTTGTTGGGCTTTTTCCGGCCAAATGGCCGGCCGGTTGGGGGTGGGTTTTGGAGGGAAGGTAGACCGGAAGGAGAGGAAGAGAATGGGACCGGTGGGAGGCCGAACGGTGGCCGGACGGCGGCGGTAGGGGCTGGGGAAGGTTGACGCCGGCGTGAGGGAGAGAGAGAGAAGAGAGAGAGTGCACGGGGGGGGGTCCGAGTCGGGGGAGAGAGGAGAGAGAAAAGAAAGAGAAAAAAAGAAAAAGAAGAAAAAAGAAAAGAAGGGAAAAAGAAAAAAAAGGAAAAAGAGAAAAAGAAAAAAAGATGTGAAAAGAAATGAGGTCCAGTCCTCACTCCGGGAAAAGAAACAAACCGCCAAAAAGATTAAAACCACAAAAACAACTAAAAGAAATAAAACACAACCTCAAATAAATTAAAATAAATTAAAAACCGACTTTAAAAACGCAGTTAAAATAAAATAAAATATCTGATATATTAATTAAAATAAAAACAATTATTTCAGCGAAAATACACTTAAAAGCGGGTCATCACATAATGTTCTGTTCAAACAGTGTTAAACTATGTTCGAACATAACATAACCATTCGAACTGTAATTGTGTACTGTTTGAACGGGTTTATTCCATATTTCAGTCATCTTCAACAACTGAAAACCCCATTAATCACGAATTCACAGCAAACAAAAACACACAATATCAAGAACAAACAAATTTCTAACATTGCAAAATATCACATTCAAACTAAAATGAGAAAATGCTAGCGTACCTGGTTTTGAGAGATGAAAATGCAAGGAGATTTGTACCCAAAACGAAAATAATAATAGTATATGGGGGCTGGATTGAGGAAGAAATGAGCTAGTTGCTTACATTCGGCTCTAGTTTTGTCAGGAGCGAGACTGAGAGTGGTGGGAGGAGAGCGAGATTGTGAGGTTCTGTCGTGTAATTGTAGAACATTTACCGTTCGAACGTGAAACAATGAAGCGGCAAAATTTCCCTACTGAAGTTTCACGTTTGAACCGATAAATAGTACGTTCAAACAGTAATGCTAATTTATCAAACCGTTCAAACACTTATTATTAATAGTTTGAATGGCTTGGTAAATGTTTAATAATATTTTTTTACACTATACCATTAAATAAAAGAACAACATTAATATATATAGACATATTAGATGATACTATAGTTTAGTAACATAGTAATATCATAGTATAATATATAATCCAGCATATTATTATTATATTATAGTAAAATATAATATAATATATAATATCATACTACATCATACATCATAGTAAAGTATATACATTAGACTATATATAACATATATATAGTATCATATATAGTATTAGCATATATAGTGTCATCTAATTGGATTGTAAGTAAAATATAATATATTAATATAATAGACTATATATGTGATACTCCGCTTTTACGTGTATTTTCACTTAATGAATATTTCAATTTAATTAAAATATTGGTTCTTTTATTTTAAATTATCGTATTTTAATTGAATTTATTTAGCTGTGAAAAATAATTTATAGAGCTTTCTTAATATTAATTATTGTTTTGAGTTTAAATTGATGTTCAATTTATTTTAGTTGGTTTTTGAATTTAAAATTTTGTTGTTAGTATTTACTAGTTATTTATTATATTTTAGCTAGATGTGGTGTTTAAATTATTTTGTTCAATTTATAGCTTTTAAAATTATTTTCGTTGGAGCAATTTCTGGATTCCAGAGATGAGGTTTGAATCTCATTTCTTTTCTTTCATTTTTCTTTTTTCTTTCCCTTTTTTCTTTCTTTTTCCTTCTTCCTCCTTTATTTTTCCCAGCCCGTGTGATTTCTCCCCTCTCCCTCACCTTCAGTTTTTTTGTCTGCCCAGAATCGCCACCGGCCGATGCTGTGCGGTGCACGACCCACCCAGATTTCTTCCCCTTCGGCCGGTTATCATCCCCACCAAATTTCACCTTCATCCGAGCCACCATTAACTACCACGAGCTCCTCTAAGCCACGACGTCTTTTCCCTCCAATGCCGCCGTCGTTCCATCACCGGCCACTATCTCTTCACAGTTTCATCATCGAGCTCTTACCATCCTAAACCACCAATTTCTGGCTTCGATCCATTGCGGGAGCAGCCCCCACGACCTCACTTTTTGTTTTGGGCTTTTTGGCCTTCCACCGCTATTTTCGTTGCCACCCACGACCAACTCTCATTTCCACTAGTTTTATAAACACCTCTAAGCTATTCCCTATCAATCTTAAGCCTTGGATCGTCCCCATTCAAAAGTGGATATTTTACAACCCACTGCCACAGTGCTTTTGCACTGTAACGTTCCTTTTCTTCCACCTTTTCCAACTTGTTGATTCTCCAAAAATTATTATATAGCGCTGTAAGTATTTTTCAAACTTTATTTTAGATTTAAATATATTTTTACTTTATAATAAATTGTGATTGGTTGGTTATGTTGGACTGAGTCTGAGGAGTCGGGTGCTAGATGGATTTGAGGATAGAGTTAATTATACTTGGTTGATGTTGATATTTGTTGGATATTTTGTGTCTTGATGTTCACATTGCATAGTGCATGCATATTCATGTTTAAAAGGGAAAACTGGGTTTTTGTGTAATTGCATGCATGTACATGTGTTGGAGATTGAAAACTGGGTTTTCAAGCGAGAAATGATTTTTGGTATATTTGAATGATAGGATTGATTGGTTTGAGTCAGAGGCACGTGTAGGGATAGTGGTGAGTAGGGATGGTGGTAGAGTCCTGCCTGTGATTCCCGCCTATGGTGCACGCGGCGTAGGGATGGTGGTAAGCAGGGATGGTAGTAGAGTCCCGCCTACAGATGGACTTGTAGGGATGGTGGTAAGCAGGGATAGTGGTAGAGTCCCGCCTGTAATTCCTGCCTACGGTGCACGCGTAGGAATGGTGGTAAAGTCCCGCTTGCAATTCCCACCTACAGTGCTTTGATAGTTTGGTTAATGGGTCATTTTCTAGGAAAATGGCGAGATTGGTTTTTGGGTCATTATCTGGGATAATGGTAAGGATATGTTTAAAGGAAATGTTTTGGGCTAAAATGAGATTTTTGGCGTGCATAGAAAATGTAAATTTTTGGGACATATGCATATGGCATCATGTTTATGCATATTGTTGTGGCATGGATATATTTTTATCTTGAGATTTGTTTGGTTTATTACTTACCTGTGGCACCATTTTGGTACCATAGATTTTGATGTAGAGTTTGAGGAGGAGGAGGCTGAGCCTGAGGAGGTGGTTTCGCCAAAGTATTGACTTGGAGTTGTTTTACATTTGGAAAATTATTCTACTTGCTTTTATGTTATATAAATTTGGATTTGAAATGATGTTAAACTTGTAATATTTTGGTACGTTTTTGTTTTAAGCGAATTTGTATTTAAACAAAATTTTGGTACTTAGTTAAAAGACTTTATTACCCGCTGCGTTAATTTATTATACACGTGTTGTTTATGCACACATTTGACATTTGGTGATGGGATGTGTGACCCGTATTGTCATTATCCCGATGTCTCGATTTTCACGTGTCCGTACGTGAGAGTTGGGGGCGTCACAATATATAACATGTATATACTATCATATAAGTGTCATCTATATTACTAGCATATATTGTGTCAACTAATTAGACTAAAACTAAAATATAATATGTTAATATACTAGACAAATCATAACATATATTTATTATCATATATAGTATGATCTTTAATATCACATATATGTTATATAATACTACACTAGTATATAATATATTATATACTATATTATATTACATCATATAACTTATAGTATATTATATATATAATATAATGTATACTATATTAAACTTAAATAACTATATATAGTATATTATATATATATAATAACATATATTATAATATATAAAATTTAATATCATAATAAATTATTATGATATATTATAATTTATTAAATAATATAGTATATATAGTATTTAAATATTTAATTTTCAATTAAACGTTCGAAAATATTAACATCACTGTTTGAATGTTTTTGTATATATAACTTGCCGTGGATGTCATTTTCATGGACGCCAAACAGAAATTGCCAATATCCTTTCAAGGCTTTAATCGTCCATCTCCACCGTTTAAAACTGTCTTCACCGCCGTGAACAACACCCAATCGAAGCATCTTCCTCTAAGTACCGGTATTCTTATTTTTCTAACCATTTTACAGTTTATATTTAAGTTTTTGATGGATTATTTGTTTGAATCAGAATAAAATAATTTATCCATCAATACTCATTGTAGATTTGCTTTAATTCTTTGTAGGAAGGTTTATTTAGGTTTCTATGTGTTATTTTGATGAAAAATCCATGGAATCGAAGGATTCTATGGATTTCAATGGTTGAGTCGACTCAACATCGTCTCTAAGGTCGATTTGCATACCATTAGAACGCTCTAACCAGCGTTTGAATGGTAATAGTTAACCATTCGAATGTTGTTTTAGACGTTCGAACTTTAAGAGCCAATCTAATCCCGTTTGACCATTGTTTTATACGTTCGACTGGTATAGGTACCATTCAAGCACTATTTTAGGAATTCGAATGGTAATAGTTAACCATTTGAACGTTGTTTTAGATGTTCGAACTGTAGGAGTTAATCCAATCTTGTTTGACTGTTGTTTTATACGTTCGAACGGTAAAGGTACCATTTGAGCGCTATTTTAGGAGTTCGAATGGTATAATTAAATTTATTAATATTAGTGAATCATTATTTTTATTCCATATTGTAGTTCTATTAAATCTTAACGAGAATAATTTTTATATTATAATTAAATTAATATAGAAATTTATCACATTTTGTTAAATATTAAATTTCTATTAATATTAAATAATTTGATATTATTTATAAAAAATTTTGTTGCTCACAATGTCTCATTCTATTAAATTGTTATTCGTATTAAAGTACTGTGAATAGTTACTTATTATATTTTTATCGTTAATGTTGTAAACCTAATTTTTAATTTTTAATTTCAGGTTGATTATAATGCCTTCTTCTAGGGCAGGACATATGCGATGCAATCCTACTGAGACTAGTAGCAGTCCAGGTAGGGAGAGGACTGTTTCACTAAAGCGACCGGAAAAGATTTCTGATTTATATAATCTTGTCTGGGAGGGTCATTCCCTGCCATCAGTCTTCAGTGATCGTGGTTGGGGACCTATCCTAGATGAGCGGGAGGAAGCATGGGAGTCAGTCTCTTATATTGACATTGTTGCTAAGTTGTATAGAGAGCTCAGTAGTGCCAGCCCAGGTGATGGAGGGGCATACAGGATCTCTATCCAAGGAGTTTCAGTTGTATTTTCACAAGATGGACTTGCTGAGCATCTCGGTATTCCTAGGTTGCCAGATGCATATCCGAACATGGTGCCTAGAGAGTCTGATCCTTTAGTTGAGGTGGAGACAACTGAGGAGCAGGTATCAGTTTATACTAATGAGGTCAATACCCTTGCTGATCATGAGGTGAGGGATTTGGTTGTTGGTCCAGATGCTCTACCATATGACGGGATAAAGAGCATCAAAGAGATTGATCTATCTTCTTTCTTCAAGATCTTGAATTTGATAATCACCAACAACATTGACCCTCAGCAACATAAGATAGAGGTTGGCAATAATCAGATGAAATTTATGATATGGATCACTCGTGGCATTCGTATCAACCTAGTGGGGTATATATTCCATAGGATTCGATCAGAGTCCCGTTACATTTCGATGGATATACTACCATTTAGAATCTTGATCACCTGATTTCTGCTATTTGCTGGTGTCATGCTTGATGTTGTCAAGCGTAAACGGAAGCCGATGGGACCGATAAATAGCACTGCCCTCTCACGCAGCATGGGACACTCGAGATTGCATCTTTGTGGATATGTTCCAAAACGGGTTGATCCTTAGAGAGATGCACAACCAGGAGATCATGGAGTATGTGCTGCTGAGACATCCACACAAGTTGAGGCATCAGTACACAGCGTTACTCGTGAAGAGATGGCTGAAATCTTGGGTGCAGTGATTAGCAGACAGACATCAGCGGTGATCGATGCATTGAGTATGGAGATCCATTCTATTGTGTTTGTGCTTCGTATAGAGATTACTGCTAGCATCTCTAAGTTACGTACAAAGTTTGATGCCATGTTTGAGGCAGGTCACCATCAGTTCTTGACTGGCACAAATAAAGTAATGTATAGCTATAGTCAAGGAAGTGTGGAAAGACTTGGGGTCTTAGTACTTTCTATCTTTTATTTATTTTATTTTTTCTTTTTAGCATGGACAATATTTTGTGTTTTGTAAATTCAGTATTTAACTATGAATTAGTATTATTTTATATTTTCTGAACTAGTTATTAATTTATATTATTCCTATTATTTAATTGATAAATTTCTTATAATTACTAGTTAATATAAATATAATTTTGCCAAAAGAAGAAAACATATGGTCACATTTGACCCCTACAAATCAAGTTTGAATAGTGCTAATTCATCATTCAATCGGTTAAATTGGTACGTTCGAACAGTATAGCAATTTTCATCTAAAAAATTTTACTTAACACACCAAAATCTAGGGTAGAACGGTTAAATTTAACCGTTCGAATGTTGAATCATTAACGTTCGAACGGTATAATTATTTGGGACAAAATATTTCATCCCTAACTAGACTGTTCGAATGCATTCGAACGTTATAGACATTCCGTCATTTTTTTGGCATGAAATATGAAATTCGTCCCTAAATCTCACTTTTTGGGTCGATTTTCATTTCATCCCAAAACGAAATGGTCCCAAAAAGTCTTTTTTGTTGTAGTGTATATATATGGATAGAAGCGAAAAGGAAGGCAACCGAAATGTTGCACAACCTATATTTCTACCTATAGGGTTTGACAGCGCAAGGGAATAATTATACCATGGTGCCTCCATAGTAAACCGGCTTGTTAAAATCTTACTTAGTACTAAAGGAAACGAGTTGCATGCATGTAAATAGGTGCAACGAGTCCTTTTTGCTAGAGGAAAGGAAGTTGTGCAGAGTGTATGAAGTGATGGATATTGAAAAGTGGGAGAGAGTAAAATGGTGAGGCGTGAAGTGGGCTTGGAAATGAAGGAAAAGGAAAAAAAAATAGAAAGTGGAGGTGTGCATGTCATTGAGGTAAGAGAGAGAGAGAGAGACAGAAAAGAAAATAAAAGAAAATGATTTTCTGTTAATCAAGGTAAGTGGAAGTTAAGTCAGTCATATGAACAAATTTGTGGATTATTTATTATATTTGTTATTTCAATTGATAAGCTATTTATTTGAGCGAGGCTAGGGGCCAGACACGGTGAGTAGAGGGGGTTTACATCCTCCAATAACATTTGACACATCTGCATTCCAATAGGAGAAAAAATAAAACCGCCTTCATGTAAGTAAAACCCATATAATCCCCACCCCTTGATTCTCTCTCTTTCTCTCCTCTCTTCCTCTCTGTCTCTCATTGACGTTGATTTTCTGCTTGCTCTCTCTCTCTCTCTCTCTCTCTCTCTCTCTCTCTCTCTCTCTCTCTCTCTCTCTCTCTCTCTCTCTCTCTCTCTCTCTCTCTCTCTCTCTCTCTCTCTCTCTCTCTCTCTCTCTCCCCCCTCAAGTAGTCCAAAGCTCACTTTCTCTCATCCCTCAGTCTAACTCCCTGCAAACCATCTCCCATTGCATTATGAGACTCGTGCCCATCATCACATCCGAAACTCTCTCACCCCTTAGTTGATCTTCGTCGCCTTGTCAGTTGCTTTGTAAGTGATGTATTTTAGGGGTTATGGTGTGTATTTTATGTATTTATACACTAATGTTTGTAGAAAAAGAAAACTTGCATTTGGTCTATATGATGATGTTAAGAACTCATTTTGTATAAATGTTCTAAATATCTTCTGTGTCATGTTAGGCCTTCTCTTATTTATAAGATATTTTTTCCTTACTTTGTTGTTAAAAGAACTGAAATTGAGAAATTTGAAGCCACATGACTAAACTCTAACTGTTAAGGACGTGTTTCACATACCAATTACATGGATGACCTGCAACAAACAAAGGAACGGCCTTGGTTGCCCTGGGGAAACTCCAATGCCAAAGTCAGAAATATAATATGAGAATAAGAGTATGTAAAAGATGAAGTAAATCAAGTTCAGTTTAAGTCCCCCATTTGTTACCTCTTGTAGGTTATTTATAAAGGTTAATTCCTTAGAATGATAGAGCTCAATTTACTTTGTGAAGCCTTTTCCTTTTAGGAGTCTAAGTCTATCTTTTATTAGGAGTCTGAGTCTTCTCCCTCTTAGGAATCTGAGTCGTCTCCCTCTTAGGAGTTTGAGTCCCTTCTTGACTTTATCTCTTAGCTAAAATTGTGGGGGCTCAAATATCCCTTCCAGTTATCCCAATAATTTTCTTCGTGATTATCACGTGGAAAATTAAATATAACACATTTCTTTCCACCCCGCTAGTTGTTGGTGTGGAGACTTGTGACGAAGTCATGATTGCCATGGTGGGAGGCCTTGGTTGGCATGGGGCTTCAAGGCACAAAGCGTTTTTCACCATTATGGCAAGTGGCAAGGATAGTTGATCACCATCATGGCGAGGGAACTTGGTCGTTATCGAAACTGTTGCTCCCCTCACGGGTGCCAAGAAGGGTGCCAAGAAGGCTTGATCGCCATCATGGTGACAAGCTTTGTTAGAGCAATCTTGCTTGCTTCTTCCCATTTTTCCCGATTGGGATTTGTTTGCTACCGAATGATTTTTGCGGGGAGAAATTTTTCATCCTATAAGAGCACTCCCAATAGGTTTTGAAAAATCCATTTTTATGTAAAACTTAAAGAAAAGTTGTTCAAACCTACTTCCAATAGATTATGTATCTTTAAATCTATTTTACATTTTGCTATAGCGTTCAGTTAGATCTAGTGTGAATTGTACACAAATGTAAAAATATTATAGTTATTTTTTCTCTTTGCATGTACTTTATCTTCCACAATAGTTTCTCTTTCCTTGTACTTTTTTTCCTAACAAACTATTAAATAATATAATATTTAAATGATTCAAAGAAAAAATAGATAAGCTGATGTATTGTATATTATAAGAGTTAGTATGTAAAATAGAAAAAGTGAGGTTGCTAAATACTTGCTCGCTCAAAGTTGTAGGTCGTGTTGCTTGCCTATAGGCACTTATCCTCTTGTTCGCCTATAGGCATTTGTATGGTCATTCGCCTAGGGGCGTTTGCAGAGTTGCTTGCCTAAAGGCATTTGTGTTGCTGGTTGATAGGCGTTTGTATTCAAAAAACAAAATAGGTTAGTATAATAAAAATTACAAAGTTGATTTTTTAAATACTTGAGCCTTGCTTTGGCGACGATGAGCTTCCAGGCAGGAAGACTCCCTTTAGGTGGCGAGGGACTTCCTGGTGAGAAGACTTGCTTCGGGCTGTGAGGAGCTTCCTTTGTACATGGCACGGCGAGGCTGATAGCTCGTCATTGGTGTTTAATGGTCAGGCGTTCACTGACCTTTCCCTTTGTTTGGGCATTGGAAACCTAATAGCTCGTCATTGGTGTTTAATGGTTAGGCGGTCCCTGACCTTTCCCTTTTTTTGGGCACTGCAAGTCTGATAGCTCGTTATTGGTGTCTAATGGTCAGGTGGTCCCTGACCTTTTCCTTTTTGTATGACACTTGTGAGTGTGATAGCTCGTCATTGATGTTTAAGGGTGACGTAATCTACTGACCTCCATGCCCTTTTTTACATGGCATCAAAAGTGTGATAACTCGTTAATGGTGTTTAATGGTTGGACGGTCCCTGACCTTTCCCTTTTCTAGGCATTGCGAGCCTGATAGCTCGTCTTGGTGTTTGATGGTCAGGCAGTTCTTGAACTTTCCCTTTTTACATGGCACCGAGAGCCTGGTAGCTTGTCATTGGTGTTTAATGGTCGGGCGATCCCTAACCTTTCCCTTTTTCTGGGCACCACGAACCTGATATCTCATCATTGGTGTTTAATGGTCAAGTGGTCCCTGACCTTTCCCTTTCTGCATGGCACCATGAGTGTGATAGCTCGTCATTGGTTGGGGTGGTCTAATAACCTCTACGTCATTTTTACATGGTACCGCAAGTTGTTTGCGCTTGTCGTTGGTGTTTAAGGGTGGCGTGGACTAATAATCTCAACGTCCTTTTTACATGGCACTGTGAGCTACTAAGGCTCGTTATAGGTTTTTAATGGTGGTGTGATCTAATGACCTCCGCGTCCTTTTTACATGGCATCGTCAGTCATTTGGTCTCGTTATTGGTGTTTAAGGGTGGCGTGGTCTAATAATCTCCATGCCCTTTTTACATGGCACCACGAGCTACTAAGGCTTGTTATCGGTGTTTAAGGGTGGTGTATTTTAATAAAATCCACACCTTTTTTACATGGCAGCACGAGTCATTTAGGCTCGTCACTAGTGTATAGAATGATGCTTGACTACACTGTCGTGGTGGGAGGCCAAGTTCAATCGCCCTGATAGATTTTCACCAAAAAGCAAATAGGTTAGTGTAATACAAATTACAAGTTTGAGGTTTGTAAACCTGAGCCATTTTGCTGGAGCATGGTGAAAGCTAGTGACACACTGGCGATGACCGTCGGCAACCATGCTCTGGCATTGATGAAGGCTCGGAATGTCCCCAATACTGAACAGTCTATTCTGCTGATGAAAAATTGACGAAAAATTTTGCTAGAGTGTTGCTCTAGTTTGGTAGTAACGGAATGGCTTTCATTGCCTGCCAAGAGTTGTTGCTTGTCGTGTATGCAGCTAATAGCAAGGAGATATCATCAGCACTTGTGTGGATCTGGTGAGATGCTTTTGGCGAGATGCACTACAGTTGAAGCCCAAAATCTCATGAGGTGCTTTTGGTGCGTGAACCTTGGTTGCCATGGGGTGGTGACATGGACTTTCAGTAGGCGCCCAAAATTTGGTTGAGGAGCTTATGTTGCATGAAGCTTGGCGAGGATGGCTCCATGTGTTGAGTAAGTGGTGAGGAGTATCCCGTGAGTGGGCAACTGGCAAGCAACAACTTGTGGGCAGGAATTTCCTATGGAAGCAACTCTTGGTGGCAAGAACCAATGGCAAGAAGCTTCTGTGACAGGCATTGGTGCATGTGGCGAGGAGGTTTCCATCCAGATTAGTGGCAAGGAGCACTAACAAACTCTATGGCAAGCAAAATCAGTGGGCGACTACTTTGTTCTTAGCTGCACCTCATTGACTGTTGCAACTTGCTACATGTTTGAGTGGTTTGACGATTGAACCTTTATAGTGAATTGTAGTTGAGTGAGCTACCCATGGTGCTACTGGCGAGAAAGGCAAGGGACTTTGGCTAGCAACACCGTGAAGTGTCTATACGTCATTGCTGGTGATAGAAATATCTGGCAAAGCAGGTGGTGCTTAAGATGGTTCCCTTGGGTTGCTCGCCACCGTGTTCCCAGCATTTGCACGGTGCACAGCCTTCATGGTGTGCTACTATGGCAATGACAGGTTGAGAGGAAATCCATTGTAATTGGGAACCATTGCTCTAGCAACAGAAAAGGTTGGCAAAATTTATGGTGGTCGGCAACAAGCTCATGGACGCATGGTCTTAGTGGTTCTTTCGGTAGCTTACACCCTCTACTCGCTGTGCTGTGCAAGGCCGGTGTTGTTCCCTATTCGCTGCACTGTGCAGGCATTAAGGAACCACCCCCACCAGCAATGGAAATTGCTAGTGGTGCGAGTGGTGGTTGGTGGTGGCTTCGTTGGCTTGCAAACACTTGTGTCTGGTGTGGGAGCTTGCAACCACTAGTTGAGCTCTGACAGCATTGTGCAAGGCGTGCATAGTGCGCTGCTGCAATGAGCATCTAGTGGAGGCTCTACCATCGTGATGGAATCCTCACTCTTACTCACTTGTAATTGGCATGTTGGGTGATTAGATATAGGATTTGTTGTTTGTTAGTTGCCTAGATCTAGGGTTACTTCATGGCAACACAAAGATCCAAAAGCATTGAAGAGAAAATTCTCTTTTATTGAATAACATAATATAATTTCTTGAATAACGTTGCAAAGCAAGATATATATAGAGAATCCCTTAGGGTTAGCACCACATGCCTCCCCCTCTCTTCCCTTAACCTAGATCTAGATCCAGATCTCACTCTTAGATCCACTCCTAAGTTTTAAGAATCCTAAGTCTAAAGAAACAACATCTAATAAAGGAAATTAACTAGGAAATAAACTAAGAATCAAACTAGGAAATAATACAAACATATTAAAAATAAATAAATACCTAAATAAAAGGATCATGGCCGGCCACCACCATGAATGGCGCCTCCTTAAGAACTTTTCATTTTGTCATCCAACCTTCTTGTCATCTTGTCATCCAACCTCCTTGTCATCTTTTCATCCAACCTCTAAAATCAAGGAATTGGCCAACACATAAAACTCTTCTAGTTGCACTCATCTTGGACCTCCATCGCCTCACTATCTGAGCCATTCATGCAACCCAATGCAACCCTCCTAGCCTCGACACGTCTAGCCCTCCTAGTGGCATTACGAATGGCTCGTCTTGCATCTCCATCAAATTGTGACATCCCTATCACACTTTGGGGATGGTGGCTGGGCAACTGGTCTTGCCATCTGGACAATAAAAGCTGGGTGCACATCGTGCTCCCGTTACCCACATTGTGCATGGCATGCACGTTGCATGTCATGTGCACAATGCATGCCATGCACTTCACCGATTTATATTATTTTATTTTATTTATTTTTGTTATATATATATATATATTTTATGTTCGGTTGATTGCCATATCGATTGCTCTTCATCTGTACTTATTCTCCCCCAGATTGGTTGCACGGTGGAGAGGTTCTCGCCAAGGGGTGTTGTTGTGAACCAGTTTTTGCCATACAACATTGTTCTCCGTGTGAGTTTTGGGGACCTCAGTCAAGCCCTCACAAACTAAGGGGTCTATTCTCTCCTTGTTGCTCCTTGATTGACCGAATGGATTCCTATGCTTGGTCTTGATCACGTGTAGCCCAATATGGGAGCTTTGGTGAATGGTGGCTAGTGTTGATTGTTATTACTATTATTATTATTATTATTATTATCACTATTATTATTATTATCTTACCATTCACTACAGTGCTAGGAAAACAATAGGTGAAGGGTAAAATAATAGGAAATAACAAAGTTCAAGAGATCTTATATGGTTTTTGGAGACGATTTTGTGAGTCATGGAATTCCCCTACTCTCCTTTCTAGCATTAAGAAATCATGGTTTGCATGTGATCAGTAGTTGGCACGTGAAAATCACGTTGAAGCCTATATAGATCCCACAGACGACACCACTATTAAGGACGTGTTTCACATACCAACTACACTAATGACCTACAACAAACAAAGGGGTGGCACTGGTTGCCTTGGGCAAGCTCTGTTGCCAAAGTCAAAAATATAATATGAGAATAAGAGTATGTAAAAGATGAAGTAAATCAAATTCAGTTCAAGTCTCCCATTTGTTACCTCTTGTAGGCTATTTATAGAGGTTAATTCCTTGGAGTGATATAGCTCAATTTACCTTGTGAAGCATTTTCCTTTTAGGAGTCTAAGTCTATCTCTTATTAGGAGTCTGAGTTGTCTTCTTCTTAGGAATCTTAGTCATCTTCCTCTAAGAAGTCTGAGTCCCTTCTTGACTTTATCTCTTAGCTAAAATTGTGGGGGCTCAAATATTCCTTCCACTAGCTATACTGTTGAGCTATACTGTTGAGTGCCAGAACTGAATTTGGCTGAGTCATAATCAGATAGAATCATTGAATGTCCATATCCTCATCTGTATAATGCTTTGTCCTATAGCATTTGACAGATTGGAGAGTTGATAATTCAACCAGCTTGAGGAGAGAGAGAGAGAGAAGAGATGTTTGGTGTCAGCAAGACACAGATAAGGGAGAAAGAGAGAATGAGGGGGTGGGGGATTGTATGGACTTTACCTACATTAGGGCGGTTCTATTTTTATCCCCTTGGAATGTGGACTTGCCAACATGCTATTAGAGGGTGTAAATCTCCTCTATTCACCACGTTCGGTTTGAAGTTAAACTCTTGATTCATTATTTTAATTTTTTCATCTCTGATTGACTATCTAACGGTTTTTAAGTTTATTTTGCTAATATTGGCTAATCTAATTGCTATTCCATTTTCTCTAACTCCTAAATATTATTATTACTATTTTGCTAGCTTCGACTAACCACTTAACAATGATTATAACCTTGACTAGCCCTATCTTTATTTTGATAATTTGATTAGCTTTAACATGATTCCCTTGACATAGTTATCATTTTCTTTTATTTTGGTATGGCCCCGTGATGAATTCTTATTGACATTTGATGCACATTATCATGCCAGTATTTATTTGCTTTTTATTTAGTTAATTGAAAACTTTGTGTTCTTTTTTCATCACTCATAAAAGTTGCACATGTTTGCATAGACAACATTGCTTTTTAAGCATGTCCTTATAACAAATTGATGGAATTATGAACATAGTATTGGTCATTTCTTTATGAGTGATGACCAATATTGTGTGACATTTCTTTTTAGTAGGAAAACATTCCTTTGTCTTTTAAAATAAAACAATTCTTCTACCTTTTACATTGTTTTGAAAAGTGAAACAATTTTGTAACATATAATTAACTAATAGTATTGTCGATTGGCTGGTACACATCGCTATGCCCCATGTGTTAGGGTTAGCGATCCTTGTAACTGGATTCCACTCGTGGCCATGGGTTGGGAATCGCATTAGTCTAGGGGTGACATAAATGCACTATCAGTATGACCTACATGTGAGGACCACTCTAACGAAAGGGAAGAGACCACATTTTAAGGACAAAGGGAAGGCAAAAAAGGGAGCCTTTCCTTGGCTAGGTGGAAGATGAGGTATTGAGGTAAGCAAAGTGTAACTAGTCCAAATAGGGTGAGCGACACTATGTAGAATGTTGCACCTATTTCTTGGAAAAGGACTTGGCAAAGGTCTTTGGTGCCAAAGGTGCCAACCATATGAAAACACCCAAGGTTTGAGTCAGGATAGGCTTGCAACATTTGCTAAGATGTGCATGTGTAAGGAAAGTTTAAATGGTTCACGTCGGAAGTTAAAGGGTTAGTCTGAAGGCTAAATGATATAGTACCAGAAATCTAAATGAAACCATAATTTCATATCCACATTTTCCTCATTATCCCTTAAGTATCTACACATATAACTAGCTGTTCAATCATTTCTTCAAAATAAGATCGATCGAACGTGGTCACCTACCTAACAGTTACAAACACAGATTCCACAATCGACCAATCCTATGACACGAAACAAGCATACTCACCAATTGCTCCACTCCTTGGGTATTATTCTTTGATGCACCTCTCTAACAAAGTCTATGGTTTTGAAACTGAAACTATAAAAAGGTTAGAAAACTATGACAAAATTGCTAATGAGACACAATCCTCATGAATATGCAATGAACATTTTTATTTAGTAAAAACAAAGGGTGAAGGCATGCATTAATGTGTGGCAAGGAATCACCCTTTTGGTAAAATATAATAATATAAGCATGGTGAGGAATCACTTCTAAGGAGTTGCCCTATATCACAAAACTCAATATATATATATATATCTGTGTGTGTGTGTAATTATGCATGTCACCAAGGCGAGAAATCAAAATTTTCTCAAGCACATAAAACCTGTAACACCAATCACACAGCAGTTCGCAGTTATCACATAAATAGTTGTCACACAGACATATGTCACTTGATGGGCCAAAACAGGATGAATCGCTCCACCGTTTGAAATTGAGAAATCTTTCCCACCCAACCAATTTGGTGTAAATCGACTCACCTATACCCCAACACATGTCGACTCTCACATGAAGAGATACATGATGCATGGGGGGAAAGTCTACTTGGCTATCCAACTCGAAGACACTAACATGTGATATGCCAAGGGATTCTTAATCCAGTCATTCACAAGGATTCTCTCTACCCATATAAAGCTCATGGTGACGTCTCGAAGGAATGGTTATGGGAATTCTCCGTCTCGTCCTATGATGATCAACACACGATACACTTACTCACACAGAGATATAGATACTCACATTGAGATTCCTTATAAACGAGTGCAATTCAAATCTCAAGAAATATGAAGCAAAAATAGTCATAAACATAAATGACAAAAAATTTATTATTTTATGACTAGAAGGGGGAGATTAGAGATTGTGCATGAAACAAAATCCCATAACAACCTCACACATCATTTACTCCATACTCCTTAGGATCTTAGAAGCTAACATACCTTACTTTCTCACGGTTGCACTATGCTACTCCTCCCTTTGTCTTCTTTGATGTTCCTTGCTTTCTTCAAAGATTCTATCTTTAGGGCTCTCAGGTGCTTAAGATCTCGAAAGTGAGATTTTAGCTCATTCTGACTCAAGATGTTATTGAATAGAAGCCCTTTAGTCTCGATCATCCCATTGTAGGATCACAAAGACATACTTGCAACGTATGGTTCGTATGTTCTTACGGCATGCCTTATGTCTAGTCCCTGTGTCTCCCCAATTGAGGGAGTCCCACAAGGCATTGGACCATACCTCTAGGTTCAAATGATATGATCTGCCAAGCCATAATCCTTTCAGCAAACCCACGTCGGATGTGACACTTCAAATGGAGTACAGGCTACTGCATACGACTTTGCTACCTCCTGAGCGTTTTCATGTAGTCTCGAAGAGATTGTACATATAAGCAAAGGTTTTGTCGTCGACCGTTACTCGCCTTCAGTGCGTTCTTTGCCTATGTACATTAGGTGGCTCTTCTAGCTCGCCTACCTTATAGTGAAAAATCCTTTATCACCTTGCGTAGGGACATGCCAATTGGCTTTCTGTGCAATGATGTGATGAGTGGGCGAAAATACACTCTAAATACCCTATTATTGGATTAAGATGCTAAAATATGAATAGAAATCATAAAAATTAATGTGTATTCTTGAATTGAGTTTTTATTTATGTTGGGATACTCCTAATCAGTTTTTTTATGTTTAATTTTAGAGTTTATTAAAGATCAAATCAAAGCACAGTAAAATTCAAAGGAGGAGCTTCATGGTTTGAGAGCAATTTGGATCAAGAAAAAAAAAACACAAAAGGAAACTACAAGAAGTCTAAATTTGAAATTTGCTAGGAGACAACCTGGACATACTTTATTATTTTGACCGTAAATTTTTACTCATATATCGATTGATGTGATTCTTGATACATTAGAAATCTATCTTAAAGGGCTATAAATTTGTCTCGAATAAGGATTTTCAAATTTGAATTCCTGAAATGCATATGTAGCTGCCAAGATAAGTCATAAAATTTAGGCAATTTTTTTTATGCAGAAATTAAAAAGACATTAGGGTTTCTTTCCTATCCTATATAAGCATATCATTAGCATGAAATAAAGGAGGAAGAGAGGCACAAAAGGAAAATTTTAAGAGAGGAGAAAATCACTTCCATGGCCATCGTTCACTTCAATTTTTTCTTGAGATTTTTGTTATCTATTATATTTATTGGTAACTAAATTCTCAAGTAGGCACATTAGATTGTATTTTTAGTTTATGTATTTGATTTTTAATTATTAAAACTCTTTTGTTTTGTCATTCTCAATTCATTATTGATGTTTTCTTCTCCGAATAATCATAGAATTTATTCTTTTCATGGATTCAGTCATGCTTTTTCTATTGAATAGATTCGTTCTTTAATTATGTTTGGATCAATTATTTATCTATATTGGTTTAGTTCGTTGTTGCAATATCGCTTCCTGAGTATATTGTCGTCGTTGGATTTTCTCAATAGGGATAATAATTTACGTATTTTAAAAGTGGTGAATGATTTTTCAAAGGGTTACATTTGGTTTACTTTTAGTTTATAAATCTATACCTTCCGATTGGAAATTTCGGGAATTGAGCTCCCAATTGAGTTATTCAATGAATTAAGAATAATTAAAATACCGGATTTGTGCAAGGTATTCCCGACGCTCTACTGTTCATCAGTTTCATTACTTTGTCTGTTAGTAACTTTACTTCACTTTAATTTACATTTAAAATTAATCTTTTTTCTCCATTAATCATTTAGTATTTTTATTTAGTTTCTTTGTTCTTTTTGCTATTTTTTTAATTTGTCTCCCTGTGGAATCAACACTCCAAAGCTGTGCTACAATTACTATGTTATTCTTTGGGTGTAATCATGATACTCACCCATTTGCGAGACTAGTGGCACTTTGTAGCACTTGCAACTATTATTCATCAAACCAATGGAGTGGTTCTTCATCTTTCTTTCTAGTCAACCCCATCGATGGTCTGTCCCCATGCGTTGGTGGGGCCCTCACATCCTACCCACCTTGCAAGAAATTTTGTGCTCAAGGTGCCCTAGCCGCACCATCATGGCTTAGCATTTATTCTGTTAGGTTCCTTGCCCTTTGAGAACTCTCAAGGAATTTCTGCTTGGATTTGCTACAAAGCTTCTGAATTAATTAAAACTACCCTTCTTCATCTATATAGTAGGGTCCCATCCTTCAGCTTATCAAACTTGCTTACTCTTAATTGCTACATAGCTGTGAGCACTTCCTTTGATGGCACATCCTTCAACAACAGGTGTCTCATCTGTTCCAATAATGAGGTGGGACCTTCCATACCATTAGAACCCAATTTGCGACTTAGTGCATTAGCGACCAAGTTCGCCTTTTCCAAGTGAAACTTGATTTCACACTGGTGGTAATGGATGGTATCCAAGCACCTCTGTTGCCTCATATTGATATTCTTTTGGGTGAAGAGGTGCCTTAAACTCCTACGGTCCATGTACACCTCACACTTTTCTCCATACATGTAGTGTCGTTAAATCTTCAAGGCAAACACCACGACTGCTAGTTCTAGGTCGTGGGTTGGGTAATTCTTCTCATTATCTTTCAATTGTCTAGACACGTGTGCCACTACTCTTCCTTCTTGCATTGGGATGCAGCCTAACCAAAACTTAGATGCGTTGCTAAATAGTACAAATGTTTTCTAAGGTTCGAGAAAAACCAAAATAGGGGTTATGGTTAATCTCTTTTTTAGTTCCTCAAAAGTCTGCTCAAACCTGTTCGTCTAGGTGAATTTAGCATTCTTCCTGGTTAATGCCATAAGTGGACTGGACAACCTAGAGAATCATTCCACAAACCTCTGATAGTAGCGAATTAAGCCTAGGAAACTCCTCACCTCGGGCACTAAGATGGGTCGTTGCCACTCCAACATTACCTCAATTTTTCTCGAGTCAACCATGACTCCTTTTTGGGAGATCATGTGATTGAGGAACTTCACCTCTATCCAAAACTTGCACTTATTGAGTTTGGAAGATATTCGATGGTCCTTAAATGTTCCCAATACCAGTCTCAAGTGATCCTCATGCTCCTCTAAACTCTTAGAGTACATCAGTATATCATCTACATCACTACAAATAGATCTAGAAATGGTTGGAATACCCTATTCATGCCCATAAAAGCTGTGAGGTGTTAGCTAACCTGAAAGGCATCACGATGAACTCAAAATGGCCATACCTTGTCCAAATGGCTGCCTTTGGTATGTCACCTTCCTTAATTATCAACTAGTGATATCCAAATCTAAGGAAGCACTACAACTCCCTACAGTTGATCGAACAGATCATCTATCATTGGTAATGGGCACTACAACTCTCTGTAGTTGATCAAACAAATCATCTATCATTGGTAATGGGTACCTATTCTTTATAGTTATCTTATTCAGATCATGGTTATCAATACACATCCTAAGGATTCCGTTCTTCTTCTTAACAAATAACACCGATGATTCTCATGGTGAGATACTAGGCCTTATAAAACCTTTTGCCAATAATTTCTGCGATTGGCTCTTTAATCTCTCAACTCAATTGGAGCCATCCTATAAGGTGCATTAGGCACTGGAATTGTTCTTGGTTCCAATTGAATTGAGAACTCAACATCCCTAAGAAGGGGTAGTCCTAGAAGTTCTCCGAATACTTCCAAGAATTCTCTTACTATGATTATACTCTCCACCTCCAAAGCTTCTTTCTCCTTATGCACTACAGGCACTAGATAGGCCACGGCCCATTCACCAACTCTTTCTTGGCTTGTAGCTAGGAAATCATTCCTAACATTGATCTCAACTAACTCCCTCAAAAAATCCTATCGTCACTTCTGGGCACACTGAATGTTACCGTTCTTTGATGACAATCGATACTTGCAAAGCACCTAAATAACAAATCCATGTCTAAAATGATAACGAAACCTAATGAGTTGAATACTATGTGGTCTAGTTCCCTAATGATATCAAGACTCCTTGCTACATGAATCTTGCATGTAAGCTAACCATTCTAAAGAATCTTGTAGATACAAATGACAGGGATGCACTCGAGTAAAATAATGCACTAGCATAGAAATGTGATATTCTAACTCTCCCTGAAAGGAACAACTAGCTTACTACTTATTCGACACTCCTATGAATATGACTAATTAATCGAGGGTTGAGGTCTTGTACCTGTGATTATGCTTGCCTCCTGGGTCCTGGGGCATCTTTGTCAACTTCTCTAGAAGTGAGGGCATACACTCTCACTTGCACAGCCTACCTGCGATCTCCATATCCTCCATCATTCCCTATTCATTGCCACAGACACGTCATGTTAAATGTCAAGTCTCTTCAAACTTATTTATGATCATGTTATGCTTGCATGCTTTTACTAGTATGCATGCATCTTTAAATTGTCAATTAAGTTCTTTGTTAACTTTCTGATATTTGTATTCAAATCATAGTTACAACTACAATTCCCCCCAGAATGGTAGACTATGTTTCAAGACCAGGAGATAAAACAGATGATGGCTGACTAGAGACAGTCGATGAGGCAGTGGAGACACGATGCGGAGCTTGTAGCCTTCATAATCTAATTCATTGATAGTATTATGGCATCCCTACTTGATGAATTAGCCCAGTAGATGTTTTAGTTTATGCATGAACTTGTGGAACTCCATTTTTCGTATGTTTTTAATATATACCTTTTGGACTTACGCTATAATTGTGAACGTCTGTTACTTTAATGCTTATATATTATGTTTCAAAGTTTTTGGAATATATCTCATTTGGTACATAGATTGCTCAATAAAAAAAATTATTCACTGCAAATATTGCATATTGTTAGATGCATGCTAGGTGTTTGCATTCTTAATTGTTATGAACGGGAGCAAGTAACCTTGTGTTGTATGTCCTAACACTTCAGAGTCTGTCCGATCCCAAGTATGATCTAGGGGCGTCACAACGTGGCAATTGGTTCAAACAACTATCAAATTGTCATGTACGATGTCCAAAGCCACTTATGATCACTAGGATCACTTTTTAGTTGGAGACATGGCACAATCCTAGCCATCCATGGAAACCCTAAGACATATGTCAAATGGAGAACAAATGTATAAGTGATAAAGTGTAAATCAAGCCATGTGATCATGCCTTTTACACCAAACACTATTCCATCCAACCAAAAACTATTTAGACAACCAAAAAAAGGATTTCAACCCAAAATAAACCCCAAAAAGTTGGAAGCAAAACAAAACCCCAAATTGCTTTCAAAACCCTAAACCACTCAATTTTGATTAAATATTTTATCACTTGGTTAAATTACTTCCTCATGGAATTAAGAACTCAATTACACCCTCTTACATCATTAACCACTCCCTTACGTCTTTGTAATTTTATTTAATTAAGAAATATTTGATTTGAACCAAGCAATGACTAAAACCTAACTAAACCCCAAACTAGCTCATTTTCCTCCACCCTTGCCTTTTTGTCTCCACACTTAGCTCATATTCCTCCTCTCCCAAGAGCAAACCGAGAGAGTGTTGAGGAAAACATTTTAGGTAGTTTTCGCTCAAGCTTTGTAAGTTATTGCATAAAAATTCAAGGATCTAGTGATTTTGTTTCAAGTACAAAGCATGTTATACTCAGTTTTATAGTTTTCAAATAAACTGGTTGTTCTAAGTGTTTTTTGGGTTTTGGTTGTTTATTCAAGCATGCTATCACTTAGATGATGATCATGTGAGGAAAGTTATTTTGGAGTTGTTATAATTTATATGAGTGTTTTAGACCAAGAAGATCAAGAGTTGGAATTATTTGACCTAATCTTAATATTTTGGCATTTGCTATGGTGTTGTGAGTGTAAGGTTTTATGAAATGTGCAAATTGGTGTCTTATCATTATTCTAGAACTAAGGATATGATTTTTAGAGTTGTTAAAATCAGTTTAAGCTTGTTAGCATGTGGGTAAGACAAGAAGCAACAAAATCAAGTTTTTGGCCTAATACATGAGTCGGCCGAAGTAGGTTTCTCATAATTGTATTTAGTTTTAAGTTTCTCTGAGTTCATATCTGGACTTAGGATAAAATTTACATGAGGAATATAAATTTATTTAAGTTTTGGTGTTCAATTGCAAAATCCTTATTGTAGGGGCCAAATTGTAATTTCCCACCAGTAGAGAGGTAACTTTGCAATTTTAGATCTAATTTCTTAAGTTTTATGTTTCTAAGAATTTATGGGGATATTCCAACACCAAAAAATATCTCATTTCAGTTTACACTCAAACTGAAACTTACTCTTAGTGTATTTAGCCTCAAACTTACTCTCGATGTATTTATGTATGTATCGTGATAACACTGCTGCTGTTATATTTGTGTCATTTATGCTTGTTACAACTGATATAATATTCCATGCCATGTCTTCAATTATCTATTACATGAAGGACATGTCATCTATTACTATTACATTAATATTTGTTACACATCTAATCTTGACTTTCATTCCATGTCACACATGTCATGAATGTCATATCATCTATTAGACATTTATCTGTTACATGTCACGAATGACATGTTATCTCTTACATGTTCATATATTACATGTCATGAATGTCATGTTATCTATTACATGAGTATGTCATGAGTTAAGTTTAAGTCATGCATGAGTCCTTTATTTTTATCACGACCCCAGGAATTAGGATGGAGAGTTATCCTAATAGAACTCCCTTCCCCATGCTAGAGTATTTAAATTGGATGTTGAATCCCTTAGGTTGACAACGTATAGTCAACAGGCTTCGAATGAGACCTAAGTAATTGGTTGACGGAATGAAGTCAGATACCAAACTCTGGTAGTGCCAACTACACGTTAAACAGTTTCATCAATTCAATTATCATGTTGTACTCACAGCTAGCGTAGATGCCTATGATGTTATGTGGTACCAACAAGAGCACACGACCATTGGGGAGTCGTAAAGAATATCCAGTTCACGTTAAACAAACATGTATGTGTAACAAGGCCAAATTCATTTCAAGTCATGTCACGTTCAAGTCAAATCATGTTATGTTCATATATAGTCATGTTATTTACAAGTCACGTCCCACAAATTCAAGTCAATGTCATGATGCATACACGCCATTTTACTATCATGCATGTCTATGTATACTGTTGGTAGTTTAGTAGCTACTTGCTGAGATTTATAGAAATCTCACTCGTAGTCCCAACTACCATTCCCTCCAGAATGGTAAATTATGTGCCAGAATAGTAAATTATGTGTCAGAACTTGGAGATTCCACACAAAACCATTTGCAAGAGGTCAAATAGACCACAGAGCAATGATGAGGAGCTGATAGCATCAATACTCCATTTTCTGTATATGATTTTGGATATAATAACTGAGTTGCATGAGCACCTCAACAATTTAGTTTAGTAGTTTAAATTTTCGACCTGTACTTATGGAGTGTCATCTCCATTACCTATTTTGTTACATATTTATTGGACAAGTGTTATAACATTTTGCATCTGTGCACTCCGGGACACTAAATATCTCTTCCATGTCTTGAATCCAATCCTTCGTTGCATTTGAATCGCCTCTACCATCAAATATGGGAGAATCGCCTCCCCTGTTGTTAGTTTCATCCAAATCCTCAAAGTTTCAAACTAGACAACGAGATGCTATCTTGTGAGCTTAAACTTTGTTAAACGTTCTAATGAAAGAAAACAAAATATGTGTATAAACAAATATATATATGTATATATATATACCAAACAAAATATTTAAAACAAGTTCAACATTTTTTTAACCATTCCTAACCGTATCTTTAATCAATTCATAAAGCCTTTCTTACCATCTATAGTCGTAAACCTAACATCGCTTTAAACTTACATATATCTTTAAAACTTAAACCTCAAAAGTCATGAACTCAATTCTTAACATCTTCCAAATTCAAAACCTCAAATTTCATAGAACACAATACTTAATGCCAACAGATGCTAAGACTTTAAATATAAGAAGAATTATCTCTTGCAATTTGTAGATTTCTAAACATCAAATCCAAAATTAAATCCTAAAGTTCGCCGAAATCCAAAACTTCATGTCCTGATGTCCGTATAACCCCAAACCTTGCTTTCGATCAAGCCTATGTACACCTTCAATATTCTAAACCTTAAACCTTACAAAGATTCTTTCATATTCTCCATAACGTAAGCCTACCAAATCTAAAACCCCAAATGTTAGAAAATCGTTTCTTAAAATCTACAAAATTTAAAATCTCTCATCTTATCAACATTACCTTTAAAGTATGAAAAATCTCTAAACCTCATATTTCCAAAACACAACTAATAAAGTCTGCAGAATATTCAACCTGGACACTGCAACATCATTTTAAAGTCCGCAACAATTAAAACATCAAATGTCACCCACCCAAAACCACAACTTTCCAACAACACATTTCATAAGTCTACTAAAACTTTAAATCTCATCCAGCTCCTTTAAAGAATCTAGAATCTCAAACCTGGCTCTGATACCAACCGTAACGCCCAAGTATTGGAGATTCAGAGAGTTAGCCCATGTTGTCTAAAATCATCTCCAATAATACAATTATATATAATCCAGGGACTCCATAAAAATATTAATTTATTTGTTCAACACAAATATCCATGTTCCTCCACCGGGACACCAAGGAAATACCTCAATAAAATAAATTAAAATTTCCACAAGGACTTGAAAATACCCATAACTCAAAGTACCAAAATAAAAGAAAATAATAAATCCACTAAATAGTACTCTCCAATATATACTTGTGCCCTTTGCCATTTATTCCTCTATGATCATCAAACCTTGTTAATACTTCCTATTCTTGATTTTCAGATGAACCACCAAAATTATTTGAAAAATATTGTGAAGATAAGTGGTGAGTCATCAACAACTTATTAAGTAAAAAACATATACTAGTATGTATATATGAGCATTTATAGAATTCAGAATGCTAAACAAAACATTTTTATTTCTAGAAGGTAGAATCAGAAACATGTTATAAAAAATATCTGAGTGAAAATTTAAAAATATTCTTATTCAAAATTTATTTGGCATAGCAAAATCTGAGATGCCATCTTCATATCATATTAGAACATCACATCAGGATAGAGATCATGTTTAACTCTCGTGGTAGGGTTATAAACCACTATTATACCTGTTGCGGGGCCGTATACCATGTTTAACCCCCGTGGTCGGGTTATAATCCACCTTATACTCATGGCCTTATGTCACTATTATCACCTTTGGCTAGGCTATATGCCACTATTATCAGCCATGACTGGGCCGTATACCACTATTATCACTCGTGACAGAGCCTTAATGGAACATATTAGAAATAGAATATAATCATATACAAATACATATTCAAAAAGTCATGCCAAAGATTTTCAGATGCCACATCATATCAGAACAGAATACTGACCAAATTTCAATCATTTCACAAATTTCAAAAATAGATTCATAACATCTTTGCATCATATGCACAAATTTTCGCATCATATGCACAATTCATAAACAGAATGCCAAAATTGCTCATGTCTATACCAGTCATGACGAAAATACTTTTCTCTTTCATACAAATTACATGATAATGCAGAACAAATAATTGAGGTTATTTCAAATTTCTTTGCATAACAAACATGATTTCTTAACAAAACTGACCTTAGTTTATATATTTTATGCAAAGTCTAGCATAGGAACCCTGCTTACCTGGACTTCTTAACTTGTCTAAACTTTTCTATGATAGTGCCGAATGAATATCAATCGTCACATATAAAATAGACTAGTAATTTACTTAAATCTCTAGTTAAACACGTATTTGATATTTAAGCCTAAAATACTACAATAACCTATTTTTCCTTACAATCTAAGTTCTTGTAACTCTTAAAATACCATCACTTCCCAAATTCATCGATATCCATTTAATTTCTTCTTCTAATACTTCATCAACCTCTTAGTTTCATACACCATGTTACCAAACTGTGTCATTGTCTTGCTGTCAAATAACACTTCATTCACTAACATCAATGAGTCACTTTCAATGAGCAAATCCGGTATACCCAGAGGAATGAAAATCTGGAGGCCCCTCACCACTACCATCAACTCAATTTCTATAGGATCATTGACATCTCTTTCCTTGTTACTAGTTGACAGAATAACCTCACCCCTTTTATTCCTTAAAATCACTCCCACACCAGTACTGCATTGGTCTACAAAGATAGCCCCATTCACATTTAATTTAACAAAACCATTATGAGGTGGCTTCCATCTACATTGCGTTTGTATGCTCTACTCAGCCAAGTCATGTACTGTTCTATATTCCTTAGCCATAGATAAAGTATGTTCAACTGTTAGACTAGGACTGAGAATTTGATTCTCATACATGTTCTTGTTCCTTCTATATCACATGCCCCATGTTATTATGAAAAACTTTTCAGGCTCACCCTGAATTCCCAATTGCTGCACTTTCCTTACCATAGAAAGTCAATCTACTCTTCATCCACCCTCAAACTATGGAAATACATATTCTAACACTCTTTGATAGAAGGGCATGATAATAAGGCATGATTAACATCGTCCTATGCCATATTACACCATTGGCACGAGGCCTCCAAAATGACCTTTTTATCTCTCAGATTATTTTATTGGCAGCCCTTCCTTGCAAGCCCTTCAAGCAAAAACTCTAATTTTGTTATGAATTTTCAATTTCCAAATGTGTTTCCATATCTATCTTTGTTCATCAACATTAGAAAATTCCCCCACCTACTTAGATTGACCAGTAATCTTGAAGAATCTATATGCACTCACACTAAATTGTCCATTCTTCACATGTTCCCAAATAATACAATCAGGTTGACTCTTTGCACTAGGCTCTATCTTTAAAATTTCTATAGCTTCTTGAGGTGGGAATATGGCCTTGACTCTCTCTACATTCCACCATTTTGTGTGAGCATCAATCAGGTTTGCCACCAGTTCCTCTCCTTGTGCTAGTTGTCTATTAGGTGAGATTGTACCAATTTATGATTTGGTAACCAAAAATCAGTCCAAATATTGATTGATTGTTCATCCCCCACCCTCCATCTACATCCATTCAACAACTTCTGTTTTATTTTCCGTATCCCCCTTCAAACATATGATAGTGCAGACCCTAACCTTGCCTCTTGAAAACTTGAATATGGGAAATATTTGGCCTTGAACAATTTGTGCAACAGACTATTTTCTTCCTTTAAAATTCTCCATCCCCGTTTTACTAATAAGGCTTGATTGAACATTTGTAAATCTTTAAATACCATTCCCCCATTAGCTTTTGTTTCACACATATTTGTCCAATTCACTCATTTGGTTTTATTCTCATCTTTCTTCTACCCCACCACCAAAACATGGCCATCATGTTCTCTAGTTCATTGCATAATGTGAAAGGCAGTTTGAAATATCTCATAATGTAGGTTGGGATTGATAAGGCAACAGCTTTGATCAATGCCTACTTACAACCATGAGAAAGAAATTTTTCCTTCCACCCCTTAAGCATTGCCCATACTCTATGCTTAGTTCAAAAAAGGCCTTTTTCTTCCCTCTTCTCACCAATGGAGGAAGACCAAGATACTTTTCATATTGTTGATGATGCTAGACTCCCCGAAGGTCATGATCTCTTCTTGTTGAGTTTGTGGGACATTTATGCTAAATACCATAGAGGTCTTCTCACGATTTACCTTCTATCCAAAAACATGCTTTTAAATCTCCAGCAAGTGTTAAATGTTTAAACTTGCCTACAAAGTAGCCTTGCAAAAAAAAAAACACTATAATTTGAAAATAGAAGATCGTTAATCTTGGGTGCTCTTTGGCATATTTTTATTTCTTCCACTTACTTATAAACTGTTGCTTGCTTCAAAAGAGCTATGAGTCCCTCAGTGCATAACAAAAATAGATAAGGGGAGATATGATTTCCCTACCTCAAGCCTCGAGTTGGGTACATTGGTCCTTTAGGTTCCCCATTCTCCAGAATTGAAAAAGATATAGTCTTTATACACAGTATAATCAACTTGATCCATCTAGCCTCAAACCCTATTCTTCTCATCACTTGTTCAAGAAAGCCCCATTCCATACAGTCATAAGCCTTGCTCATAGCCAACTTCAAGGACAGAAAGCCTTTCCTTCCCCCTCTCTTTTGCCTTATGAAATGAACTAAATCAAATGCTACCAAGATATTATCTGAGATGAGCCTTCTTGGGACAAATGCAGCTTGTGAGGGTGAGATTACACTTGGTAAAATGCACTTCAGCCTATTGGTAAGCACCGCTGAAACCAACTTATACACTACATTGCATAGACTGATAAGCCTATAGTCTACCACACTCTCAGGTTGTTTCTTCCTAGGAATCAAGGTAATGAATGTATGGTTTATGTCATTTAGGAGTTAGCCACCATTCAAAACCTGCAAGATAGTTCCTGTAACATCCTTACCCACCACAGACCAATATTTTTGAAAAAAGATTGGTGACATACCATCAAGCTCAAGTGCCTTTGTAGGATTCATTTGCTTTAGAGCCAAGCACACTTCATCAGCAATAAAAGTCCTTAACAATTTTTCATTCATTTCTAAATCAACCTTTCCTTCTAAGCCATCCAAAAAATCCATATTTCCAAACTATTCAAAGGATTTGAATAGAACATTGAAATAATCAAGAATAACTCTATCCCTACCCTCATTCTTCTACTAGTTACCATCTATATCCTTCACCCCTTTAATAAAATATTTTTCTTCCTTTGAGAAGCTTTATGGTGAAAGAACCTTGAGTTTGTATCACCCTCCTTTAATCACAATGTCTTCGATCTTTGCCTCCACATTATCTCATCTCTTTCCAACCATTTGTGCACTTCTGCCCTTGCTTCTTTCTGTTCCTCTCTTTTGGTATGAGTGGGATCCAGATTAGTGATTGCTTTAAGCTTAGCTATGGCCTTCTCTAATTCCTTTCTAACATGGCCAAAACTATTCTGATTCCATACAGTTAGTTTCTCACCACATGTCTGAATCTTCTTCATTACTGTATTCATTTCATATGGACCAAATATACCCTTCCATGCATTTTCAATAACTACTTGACACTCCTTAGAATCCACCCACATTGCCTTGAATCTAAAGTGTCTTTGGCCTTTTCTGTGATAGTTCTCAGCATATAAGTTAAGTATAATTGGCATATGGTTAGAAAATGCAATCAAACCATGCCTCACCTTTGCCTGAACATAATAATAGCACCACTTAACATTTGCTAGGAACCTATCAAGACTTTCACTAATACAATTCAGTGCCTCTCTTTTGTTACACCATGTAAATTGATTCTCACTAGACCCAATGTCGTTAAGAGCACAATCATCAAGAACAACCTTGAAATCACCCATCTGCCTTTCAGTTCTCTGCACCCCTCCACGTTTCTCAGCATTACTTAAAATCTCGTTAAAGTCCCCAAACAACAGCCAAGAATTATTTTTAGGCTCCAACAAAGATCTCAACAAACTCTACGTTTCATGTCTTCTAGTTGACCATAAACCTCAATAAGAAACCAAGGTTCTGCATTACTGCCCTCTTCTTCTATTATAGCATGTATATGTGATCTTGAATAACTCAGGACATATAATTTCACATTATTCTTCCAAAACAAAGAAAGTCATCTACTTCTCCCATCACTACTAAAAACCAAACATCCACCAAAATTCATTCTGAATTTCATTCTTTCCATTACACTTGCATCCAGTCATGATTCTTGAAAAAACAAGACTGTGGGATCTTCCCTTCTGACCAAGTCACGAAAGACTCAAATTCCTCGTGGGTTCCCAGGCTCATGGGAATTCCAACTTACCAAAATCATTGATCCCGATAGGGCTGTTGAATAGCCTCTACCGATCCCAATATGTGTAACTCACCCTCTTCCTCATCACAATTCTACTTGTCACACAAAATAGACATGAGTTTTTGTTTCCCATTCCACCCTTCTTTATTCTGGTTATTAGTCTCCTCCACTACTTTCCTCCAAAATTCTTTTACACTCTCAATACAAGTTTCAACGTGATTACTTGAGTTATGTGCTCTTTTCTTCCAAGATTTGGTAATTGTCTTGACATCAGGGCTTGGGCTAGTTGAGGTGTCTCAAGCCCATCTGGCTAGGCTTGACCCAAAATAACAGGCCCATCTCTCATTTTTGCTTCTTTGCTTTGACTAAGATAGACGTTGAATTTGCCTGTTAGATCTTCAATATTTGAATTTGATATTTGTTTTTGCCCCATATCCTCCTCATCGCGTAACGTCTGTATGCTCCTCAATTCTTGTAGTTTTGCATTTATCTCATCCCCAGCCATCTGCATAACTTCCTCATTTTTATCCTTAACTATCCCTAGAATCTCACCTAAAACCTCTCCTCTAACTTCACTTGCAACTGATTCTGACGTGATGTTTCTTGCCGAAGAGAAACCACCATTCTGAGAACCACCCTTCTCTTGCTCTTTTCCATTATCCATCATTTTTTTGCATACCTACCGTAGAGCTAGTGCCCCCCACCATATTATACAACCTTCTTCTTCCATCAGAGACAACTCGCAACCAAGGACCAAATTGATCTGTTTCCTCATCACCATACTTTGTAGCAGAACAACCCTTTCCTTCATGCAATATTCTTCCACGCTGAAAATAGAACCGTGGGACTTTCTTGTATTGAATTGGAATCCAAAATTTTCCTCACCCAGCATGATAGTTCTTCCTTGTGCAAGAGGTTTAAACAGGTTGAGTATGATTTTCAACCTCAGAAATCGTCCCCATCCAACGTTATCTTCATCTACTTCCACCGATCCACCATCACCACCTCTCCCTATGAACGTCCTAACTTTTCTCCACATGCTTGATTCATTCCAATCAATGGCATGTTATGGAACTGGACCCATAAGGCTTCCTTATCAAACTTCATCATGCTTGGTGGAATAAGCCCATCAAAACCATTAATCACAAAGACATAACTATTAAAAAACCAAGGTCTACCATCTTCCACACGGCTCCTATCAACATGAGTTGCAAACATTATTATGAAGGTGTTCAACCTAACTTCTTTGAAATTTGTGTGCTCAATCACCAGATCTTTGCCATTGTTATTTCAACCACATTCTTCCCAATCAACCGATCCATATAGATTTTACCAATCAAGCATCTTTCACCTTTCTTTTGTACTTCTACAGTAGATGTACTCTCCAGTTCAATAGCCACATCTCCTCCTCACTCAGCTTGAACTTCTCCCTTATCTCATGTAAATTATCCATTGTATAAACCACTCTTCTGTCCGCTACCTTCAACGACTACAATCTAAAAAAATCACCACCTCTATTCTCTCAAGAGAAAAAGGAGAGGAGACTCTTCAATGATGCTCTTGAACTAAGGCTTGGGTAGTTTCTATATGCAAGAGAGATATACATATATATATATAGGTGATCGGAGACCCAAGAGAAAAATGAGAGGAAGAAACATGCATGGGCATGGAACTCATCCCTGGGTTCTCATGGGCTTGGGCTTTTTGGGCCCATTTCAAAGTATTTGGCTCACATCTTGGATATTGTATAGAGTTAATAAAATGGGTTGGTCAGAATAGCCCAAAAAATATCTTTGGTTATCCGAATATTTTTGAGTTAAAGAAATTTTTTGAGTTATGTGTTTAATAAAAATTAATCAGCCATGCAACAAATTATAGAATGGAAAAACTCATTCCATAACTCAACAAAAAGATTCCACCGGGTCAAATGATTTTAACCTAAATATCAACCTCAATAAAAATCCATACTCTGCCATAATAAATTTTGGGCCTACAACCTCCCCAAAATTATTTGTTACATACCAAGTGGACTTTTCATATCTATTAATCCAAAAGGACAAAAAGAAAAAAAAAATTATAGAGCCTGCGATTAACTTAGGCTTGGTGCTAGGCTTGAGTGTTACATTAAATGGCATCAGAGCCCATTTTAACCAGAAATGTGGAACTTGAACCATGCCATCTACAATGGACTGGCAAAATGAGGACATCGTGAGTTTAAGAGTGGAAGATTGTGATACCCCATATGATAAGGATAATGATAGGTGATGTATGGGACCTCACACTGCTTGGTAAGGAAAAGTTCTTACTCTTTATAAGGTTCTAACAGGGCTTCAATTGTATCATTGACTAGTCATTTTGGAGTATAGGGTATGAGGTTTGGGTCTTCTATTAGGATGTTACTGACTTAATTAAGGTGTACAACTGAGGGTCAAACCCATTTGAGTTGTCTATGGTAAGTAGGTTTGTAACTTGATGGAGATCAATTTTGTGCTTACGTAATGCTACGTACAAGTATGGAGTATGTAAGTACAGCACAATCATTTTGAAAAAGAGATGAATCCCCTATTAAATAATTAGCTATTTTTCATGTGGGTCTCATATTTATTCACTTTTTTCAAAATGATTGTCTGACGCAACTTCACGACAGCAAATATCATTTCTCTTGGTGCATTATTCACTAATTGAATAATAAGTATAAATATGTGTGTTTAAATAAAAGGATAAAAATCACAAATTATGTATTGGTGTGTGATGTAGAAGATGATAAGTATAATTTTCTTTGAATAATATTATTACTTTAAAAATAATACTTTATTAAATAGGTGCCGACAAACTGATTACTTGATTAAAAATTTAACTCCACATCTTAAATATTATTTTAAAGTTTATAATATATTTAATAACAATAATAACAAAATAATAAGTTTACTCCATAATTTTGTGTTCTTTTTTTTTTTATGCAAATAGTTTTTTTTCCATTCATGTATCTTAATATATAAATATATTTATATAGAAGTGATAAGGCGGGCAACTGAAATGTTTGTTTTTGTTTTTTTGTATTTTTTAATAAAAGTATAGTGCATTTATTAATAATGGACATTATAACTCTGACCTGAAACATATATTACATGCAAATTACAACATTAATAGCTCTCCAGTATATAATAGTACTGGCATGGTCTAGTCCAAGCTGCATATCTCTACAAACTCATAGTCTGAGAGACAACATAACTTTGTCCAAGACAAAGTGAAACAAACCTCATACTCCATCTAAAACAGAGTAGATGACACACTCTATGGAAATATGTCCAAGCGACAATGTGTTCTTTTTTTTATTTTTTTATTTTCTAAAACAAAAGACATTACAAAAATTAAAAATACATGGGAAAATAATGAACTACAGCTTGAAAAGTTGTAGATCCGTTTCTTCAACCTTGGAGGAGCATAAAAAAAAACGAACAACTATGATGGCGCGTGAGAGCCACGCGCCACCTAGGAGTATGGAGGACAATCAGATTTGAAGTAACCGTTGACCCTGGACCCAGAATAGTCGCGCATGAAGGTAAAAGAGCACCTCTAAAGGAGGCGCGTGGGTTTCACATGCCCTCTTTGGACTGCATGTGTGGCTCACGCATTGTTCTGCTCTGCATGTGTGGTGGTTGCCAGATCCAGAGAGCAACAAATCGCCTTCCACCATACTTTTCCCTGAAAAACAACAAAAAAATAAATAAAAGAAAATAAGAAAATAAGTGAGAAGATGGAGGAGAGAAGAGGGAGGGAGGAAGAAGGGAGGAGCCGAAGCTCCTCTCCCTTTGTGTAGATCTGGTTTTGAAGGAGTTTCTAGAGAGAGGTGGGAGTCTCTTTCTCTAACTTGTTTTGGCTTTGTTCATGATACTGGCACTTTCAGGCAACCAAAGTGTTGCACAACCTATATTACTAACTATAGGGTCTGACAGTTGAGGGGAATAATTATCCCATGGTGACTCCATAGTAAACTAGCTTGTTAAAATCTTACTTAATATTGAAGGAAACGACTCGCATTCATGTAAATAAGTGCAATGAGTCCTATTTACTAGAGGAAAGGAAGTTGTGCAGAGTTTATCAAGTGATGAATATTGAAAAGTGGGAGAGAGTAAAAAGGTGAGGTGTGAAGTGGGCTTGGAAATGAAGGAAAATGAAAAAGAAAAAAATAAAATAAAATAGAAAGTGGAGGTATGCATATCATTGATGTAAGATAGAGAGAGGGGAAGAAAAGAAAATAAAAGAAAATTATTTTTTATTAATCAAGGTAAGTGGAAACCAAGTTAGTCATATGAACAAATTTGTGGATTATTTATTATTGTTATTTCATTCATGTGACAAGCTAATTATTCATGAGCGAGGCTAGGGGCCTAACACAATGAGTATAGGGGATTTACACCCTCCAATAGCATTTGACACATCTGCATTCTAATAGAAGAAAATCAAAACTGCCCTCATGTAAGTAGAGCCCATATAATCCCCCACCCCCTCATTCTCTCTCTTTCTCCTCTCTATTACATGAGTATGTCATGAGGTACATCTAAGTCATGCATGAGTCCTTTATTTTTATCACGACCCCAAGAATTGGGATAGGGAGTTATCCTAGTGGAACTCCTTTGCCCATGTTAGAGTATTTAAATTGGATGTTGAATCTCCTAGGTTGACAAAGTATAGTCAACAAGCTTCGAATAAGACCTAAGCAACTGGTTGCTGGAACAAAGTCAAATACCAAATGCTGGTAGTGCCAACTACACGTACAACAGTTTCACCAATTTAATTATCATAATGTACTCACAGCTAGCATAGATGCCTTTGATGTTATGCGGTACCGAAAAGAGCACACAACCATCGAGGAGTCATGGAGCATCTCCAGTTCACGTTAAACAAACATGTATATGTAACAAGGTTAGGTTCACATCAAGTCATGTCATGTTAAATTCAAGTGATGTTATATTCATGTACAGTCATGTTATGTACAAGTCATGTCCCTCATATTCAAGTCTATCTCATGATGCATATACGTCATTTTACTATCATGAATGCCTATGTATATTGTCGGTAGTTTAGAAGCTACTTGCTGAGATTTGTAGAAATCTTACTCGTAGTTCCAACTACCATTCCTTCTAGAATGGTAGACTATGTGTAAGAACTTGGAGAACCCACGCACAACCATTTGCAAGAGGTCGAATAGACCATACAGCAATGACGCGAAACTGATAGCGTTGATACTCCATTTTCTGGATATGATTTTGGATATTATAGCCGAGTTGCATGAGTAACTCAGTGATTTAGTTTAGTAATTTATATTTTTGGCCTATACTTATAGAGTGTCGTCTTCATTACCTATTTTGTTACAAATTTATTGGACAAGTGTTATAACATTTTGGATATGTGCTTATTATGGAATTATGAATCAAGATTATGTTTTAGGAAGTAATGTTCTCATATGTATTGCTAAAAAAAGAGTATCTACTGTGAATACTACATATTGTTAGATGCATGTTAGGTGTATTGCATATTTAACTGTCATGAACGAGTATATGTAACATTGTATTGCATGTCCCGATACTTCATGGTCTGTCAAATCTCAAGCAGAGTTTGGAAGGCATCATAGTACTTGATTTCACACCAATATTCACTTATACTACCAAGTAATTCCTTTGTCTCATATAAAGGTTTTTCTGGGTGAAGCAACGTCTCAAATTCTTATGGTTCATGTACACTTCACATGCCTCTCCATGCAAGAATTTAGCTAAATCTTCAGGGCAAAACTTTCAGCTACAAACTCCAAATCATGAGTGGGGTAGTTCTCTTCGTGATCTTTCAATTTCCTAGACGCATAAGCCATTACTCTTTGTTCTTGCATTAGAATGCATCCTAGTCAATACTTTTATACATCACTATAAACTACAAATGATTTGTGAGATTCTAGTAATGCTAATGTAGGAGTTGTGGTTAATCTTCTCTTTAGTTCCTCAAAGCTCTGCTCACACCTCTCAGTCCATACAAACTTGGCGTTCTTCCTAGTCAATGTCATGAGAGGACCTAATAATCTATAGAATTCTTCCATGAATCACCTATAATAACTAGCCAATCCCAAGAAACTCCTAACTTCATGCACCATGGTGGGATGTTGTCAATCCACAACTGCCTCAATCTTATTTGGGTCTATTGTGAGTCCCTTCCTCTGGAGATCACATGGCTAAGAAACTTAACCATCTATAGTCAAAACTCGCACTTGTTGAGTTTGGCAAACAACCTATGTTACCAAATCTTTTCCAGTACCAACCATAGTTTCCATAATCCTTGACATTCATGGAATACATTAGGATATCATCTATGAATACTACCACAAACATATTCAATAATGATCTAAACACCCTATTCATGGTGTCCACAAATGCTTCTAGTCTAAATGGCATCACCATAAATTTGAAATGACCATACCGCATCTAAAATGCTGTTTTGGTATGTCTCCTTCCTTAATCCTTAATTGGGGGGAGCCAGACTTAAAATCAATCTTAGAGAATATTGCAGCTCCCTGCGACTGATCAAACAAATGATCTATTCTCGATAAGGGATACATATTCTTTATGGTTGCCTTATTCAACTCTCAATAGTCAATGCACATTTTAAAGGTCTTATCTTTCTTCCTAACTAATAGTACTGGTGCTCCCAAGGTGATATACTTGGTCTAATAAATCCTTTCGTCATCAGCTCTCGTAATTGGCGTTTTAGCTACTTTAACTTCTCTTGGAGGTGGTAATCCTAAAAATTCCTCAAATAATTCTGGGAATTCGTCCCCTATGGATATTCCTTGTAGTTCCTTTGGCCCTCTCTCCTTAAGCACTAAATAGGCTTTGGCTCCATTCGACAAATCCTTCTTGGCTTGTAGTGAGGTAATTATTCCTAGCATTGACCGTAATTTACTACCTTGGAATACTCTATCTTCCATCCCAGGCACCTGGACCATCACCATTTGTTGTCAACAGTTAATACTTGCAAAGTGTCGAAACGACCAATCTATACCTAGTATGACGTCAAATCCAATCATACTAAACACTACCAAGTCTACCCCTATAATGAATCTGCCCACTTCTAAGGGAAAACTCTCCACCACCTTAATACATAGAATCTTTTCTCTATTTGGTAGGGCTACGAAAACCTTATCTGGCATTTGCTCCACCAAAAGCCACTTATTCTAGCGAACATAATAGACACAAATGACTAAGACACACTTAAGTGATCACATAGTAATAGAACATCCTAACTGGCCCTAAAATAACTAAAAAGCATAACTCTTATGACTATGCTCCTATAATGACTAACTAGTTAACAAAGGTTGGGGTTTTATATCTGTGATGACACCTGCTTCATGAGTCTCTAGGGCATCCTTATTAAATTCTCCCAATGCGAGAGCATACACTCTTGCTTGTGCCACCTACCTTTGATCTCTCTATCCTCCAATAAGGCTTGTTTTATGGATTGGAAATGCCTGAGGGCAATCTTTCGTAAAATTTCCTACCCGCCCATGTGTGTAGTATGAGAGTGAGGCCTGAAGACACTCCCCTTCGTGAGACGTATGAAAATGACCGTACAACTATGTTCTTCCTCCCATACATACTTCAGGGGTAGTTTGTGGGCATACACCTATCCTCATTACAAACTTTGGAGGAGAACCCAAATGGCTGCCTTCTCCCATGAACATCCTACTCTTTTGACTGGTCATAACAATCTCCAAATTACAGTGCTCAAGTTCCTTAGAGATACGTTCATTAACCTCTGAAAATCCTTAATCTCCAAGCAACCTACTTGTGTCCGTAAACGTGACTATTGCTCATCCTGAAACTTCTCCATATGCATTTCTTCTCTAGACATAAACTGAGTCGCAAACCTTCCAAGTTCCATGAATTTAGCAACATATAGTTCCACTTGCCCTTTGAAAGCAATATATTCCCTCACGTTGTCACCGTCATCACATCATCCCCTCCTTATTAGGAATTTCATACTCAAAATTTAGTAAGGACCATCCCTTGATATGACATACCCAGGGATGTTCACGAGGCAAGGCTTCCTTTGGTGTTCTTTATCAACACCAATTGAGGTGAAGACCTACCGACCTCAATCTGCCAATGGACCTTTGCATCTTCAACTAGGATAATAGCTCCCTCCTCTTGCCTCCTTCATCGGCTGCTTTTGGTGCACTCGTCTACTCTATTCTCTCACATCCTAGCTCCTCCACTAGATTCATCCTCACATGACACTGGTGAATCCTTACCCTTGTCCATTTCTTGATCATCACAATTTTAGACAATTCATTTCTCCCCTCATTGTCCTATAGTCGTGCTATCATGGTCCAACATTTCCATTATCAAGGCCCTAGCACTCTAAGAGCTTTCTTCGTCTCAGCGACATTCCTCCTCTACTTGATGGCATTTTACTTCTAGCATTGTTGATTTTTGTCGTTCTTCCATTAATCAGTGCATTATTTCTGGTGGTATGGCTACATGTCGAGCCATCCTCTTCTCTTTCACCATGATAATAGTTTGAGTGTTCTTGATATTCTAGTCTAAAAGGGCAATCTAAGGATCATTTATAGATGCACTGTTACCTTAGAATGGTCCAAACTACCCCTGCTCTGTGAGTTACAGTTCACTCATTGCAACTAGAATAAGTATAGGAATAGCTCTTATATGACCCGCTTTTTTTTCTATGTAAACTCCTAGTTTTCCATGTCTCCCCATCGCACCTTCATCAATGGGACGATTTTTGACACTAGTCTTACTTCCTTCTAGTCTACAATGCTTACAATTCTTTTCCAGTAAGTGAGGTTTGGTTGCAGGGAAGCCATATTTTGGTTAATCATTTGTGGTTCCCAAAACTCTTTCTTAACAAGGATACATGGTGCACGTTATGGATCCCTTCATACTCTGTAGGTAACACCACTCTATACGCCACTAGGCCTTCCTTCTCTATTACTTGGTAAGGTCCAATATACCTTGGGCTTAAATTTTCATCTCAACCCAAACCTTTTTACTCCCTTCTTGGGTGATGCCTTGAGATACACACAGTCACCTTACAACTGTATAATTCTTCTGCCTACTTTGGGCTGTGGCCATCCTTTCTTGTATGAACTTAATAGGATCCCCTATACCCCGCTTGAGATTTGATGGAAATTGAAATGTCGGGACATGTAACATAAACCTACATACCCTTGTACATGACAGATAAGAACACAATGCACCTAACATGCTTATAATAGTATGCAATAATTGTAGTAGAATATAATTGAATCATTGTATAGTAACAGAACTACTATTATCCCAAGTTCATAAAGCTTAATAAAGCATACCTTACTAGTCTAAAGTCCACCATACCTTACTAGTCTAAAGTCCACCAAGTAAGGTATAAACTAAAACATAACAAAGTCAACGAGTATCAACTCCTTATTACAAATCATAACAAGTCCTAATAATGAGCAAACTTCCCAAAACATATTCTTGTATTTTCTCGATGATCTCCAAAACCATCTCCAGAAACATTACTATCACCTCCAATCTTCTATCATCCTAAATAAACTTGATCCAACTAGCTTTCATCAACACCAACCTACCTAGGAGAATTGGGTCCTACTATAATTTCTACCATTTTAGGGGGAATGGTAGTTGAGACTAACATAGTGAGATTTCTTAAAATACCAGCAAGTTAACAACCAACATACACTGGGATAATATAAACATGACAAATAATAAACTAAACATCATGTGTATGCATGGATAGATTTTTCAAAAACTATATTATTCTCTCATCCAAAATCCTTAACATTTTTTAGGAAACATTAATGCATATTTTCTTATAGAAAACAAATCTTGCTTAATCAATAGCACAAAGTGCTTCGTAAATTCATATGGTATCTCTAGAGAACCGATCATCATTCTTATGGCACCTCATGGCTCCCTATTTGGCTATGTGAACCTAGTAGTTACCTCATCACAAATCTTAGGTGTGACTACGTCTTATACAGAAATCTCATAATAGTATGAATTAACCATTACTGTGAGCCTTAAGGCACACCCACCAGAGTTAGGTGTCCAACTTCACTCCAGCTACCTTTAAAAAGAACCCATTCTAAGTATGTTAACTATTTTTCATCAACCTAGGGGATTATACTCCATTCTTAATAACTCCAAAGTGGACAGATGAGTTCCACTAGGATAATCGCCCATCAAAACATTGGGTCGTGCTAAAAATATTTTCATGCTACACTCATGATAAAAGTATTTCCTGACGTGTGTTTATTTTTCGTGGCAGGTATCGTGCTTCATTCTAAAATGACATATTGTCATGTATCATGTAGAATGGCATATTTTCATGCTTTTATGCAGAGTAACATATATAGCCATGTCATGCTTCTAATCATTTAAGTGATTAAATTCTTATGACATTTCATGATAAAAGATAACATTTGTAATAGGAATGTGGTGTTTATACAAAGCCATACAAATGTTATCCAAGAGTAAGTTAGAGGTTAACTTACAAGTTCCTTGAGTTCTAAAGTCGATGCGGAAATGAGAGATGTACTAAAGTCTAGAACCATAAAACTATAGAAATTCCAGAATCTAACATACTAAAGTAATGATTACAAAATATGTCCCTTAAAGTCTCCCAAAAATGCAATTATTCCCCTAAAATTTCATTATTTGCATTTCGCCCCTAAACTTGGCAACATTTTTCAATTTCATGTATTTCTTATAAAATCATTTTTTACATTAGAATATAAAGACTCATGCAATTACCATGAAATACTTATCAAACCCGAAACATACAATGCACTAGATCGATTTCACTATGTGATTCAAGCCTATGATCTTAATGAGATCTTTTTGATCCGCAAGTTAACACTTAAAAAATGCACTGAATCAAAGCTTAATAGGATTAAACATGCATTGACTGCAAGCTTAATAGGATGCAAACACCTTAGATTCATGTCATACATAATCATATCGCCATCATTAACATAAACAACACCGTCATATAATACCCAACATGATGTTCCTAGCTTTTCCTTGGCATATGAACTCTAATAAATCATATTTTCTAATTTCTAGCATGCAAAGTACTCATTTCTAGATGGCATTAAAAATGACTTAAACAATTAATCCATGACACCACAAGATAAACTTCAATCATATTGAAATCCTATAACCGAAGTCATGCCTCATGCTCAAACTAAAACATTGAACTAAATCCTTAAAAATAATTTGCTGTTTTTCTTAGATATATACTCATGATCATCATAATCAGACTTTAGCTAAGTCCATACCACCATATTAACTCATGTCATGACCATATTTCAAGATCAATACAATCAATAACCAAAAACCTCAAGCTTGTACCGAAATCATGCTTTCAAAAATACACTCCATAAAACTCAATTCAACCTCGGTTTAATGCTTCAAATCAGTGCTTAACATGTTGATTTCACTTCCAATAAAATTAAATATTACCAGGGATCTACTCACCGAACCGAATTTTTCATGCACGCAAGAACCGAATCTCCAAGGGTGCTTACGCTAACTTCTCGGTTTCACTATTTCTCAAAGGATCACTTGGCTCACAAGAACTTGTATTATACTTGGTGATGTCGTGGGATGAAGAGAGGAAGGAAGTGTGAGGTTATAAGGCTTGGTTTGCAAAGTAACGATGGACTTGGAGATGCATATTCTCGGTGACTTGAAGTGTTTGCATGCATCCTTTCAAGTAGGTGTGCAGCTGTGTGTATGATTAATTATTACCCTAAGGACAATGACCAAGTGTGTGGAAGTGGTGCAGAAGTTTCAGATTCACATGTGGAGTCAGATGGGGTTTCAGTTTCCCAAATAAAACCAGACTCAGTTGGCTGGTTTAGGCTCAAAAGCATGTCCAACCATTCTCGATTTTGACCCTTTCATGCTATGATCTTTGTGCCCTTTCAGGTGCTGTCGTGGTGACTTCCCAATATGAAGAGAAGTGACTGAATGGTGGACACATGGTGATGGTTTGCAGGAAAATAAAGAGTTTGAGTGGGGTGCTTCAACCGAGAAGAGCACATGACCTCCACGACCTTCCTTAATCAATTTGCACAAGTGTAGGGTGTTAGATTTGGTTGTCATAAGAGTGTCGTGGAAATCTTTTCTAGACCTAAAGGCTAGCTCAACAGGCGTGGGAGAGGGGCTGAGTTGATGCAGAAATAGATGAGAAAGCATTGATATACTTGGTTGCTCATGTACCCTTTCCTGGATGCACTTGCTTGACTATTGAATAACCATGTATGAGCTACACTGGATTGGTGAGACAGATCTATGTTTTTTAAGGAAAAGATATATCGGAAAAGATACATGAAGTGGTTGGCAGCCCAAGTCCTTATCTTGTTGGGTTTTCATGGTGACAAAAGTGAATGATAAGTGACACGGCATAATGAGATGCTTCTCTAAGATTCTTAGGGCTGTAAATGTGTTCTAATCTGATCATGATGGGGTGAAACTTGGCAGAAACAATAAACACTAGGGGCGCATGGTATAGGAGCTCAAAAACTCCATGTGCTAGTGTGATCTGTTATCTTAGATTAGCAAAGATAAGATAAGAATCTAGAGCAAGCTTGGTCTCCAAGTTTTCCTAGTCTTGGGCCCCAAGTTCCCTTGAAGTTGAGCCTTAAGGTGGGCCTTGGTTTTGGGCCTTACTTTGGGCTTCAAGTTCCAATATATTGGGCCTCACCTTGGGCCTCTAATGCTTATTAAGTTGAGCCTTACATTGGGCCTTACCTTTTGCCTTTTCTTAACAACCTTGAACTTCCAAGCTCAACTAGATTTGGGCCCTTACCGTACCCATCTAGCCTCCATAAATTGGTCAGAACCGGTTACCGTGCCCATGAGGTGGCAAGTCCTTCTCATGCCACGTGTCATCATCTCATTGGCCACTTGGCATCACATTTTCATAAAGAATTTTCTATTGCTCTGTAAATCTCCAAAAACTCCAATTAGAGCAATGGTAGAAGTCATTTTGTAGAATTATGATCCTATGTGACTCAATTATATCCAATAAGTTTGGTTCTCCTAAAGATCGAAAGCATTCATATTTTGACCTAATTCATATGACCCTTGTCCTTTGGTCCAACATCTTGTCACAAGAATTCTTCAGCTCTTGTATTCTAGTGGGGTATCACACTTGAGTTGCTCATTCATCTCTTGTATGATCTCCGACCCAATCATTCTAGCCTTCCCCACTTCGTCTCAACATAAAGGCGGTCTATGTTTTCTCTCGTATAGAGCCTCGAGGGCCATTTGAATGGTCACCTAGTATCTATTATTGTAGGCAAACTCAATGAGTGGGACGTAGATTTTCCATAGACCTTTAATGTCTACCAATGTGCTCAGCATGTCCTCCAACATCTGGATTATCCTTTCCACTATCCGTAAGTCTAGGGATTGTATGCACGAATCTTAGCTTAGTGCTCATCGCCGCTTGTGAAATCTTCCAAAAATGAGACGTGAACATTGGGTCTCAATCGAACATTATTGTCTTGGGTACTCCATGGAGTCTCATTATCTCCCTTATATACAACCAAGTTAGCTTGCTCAACATATCCATGCTCATAACCGGTAACAAGTGGGCACTATTGATCAGTCTATTCATGATTACCCAAATTGCATCTTCACCACTTTGGATTTGGGATAATCTAACCACAAAGTCTATAGTTATATCCTCCCACTTCCACTCTAGAATGGGTAAGGGTTGTATGCAACACCCTTATGTAAATACTCAGTTGATCTCTGATGTTCGGCGTTTACTCTCTTACGTGTGGCACATTTCTCAATGAAATGGGCGATATCTCGTTTCAATCCCACAGAAACCTTTCTTGAGATCCCAATACATCTTTGTTCCTCCAAGATGTACTGAATATAATGACGAAAGAGTTTCGGCTAGTATCCTTTCCAAGATTTTCAAATTAGCCCGAACAACTCTTGGCCCTCTATATAACAAAGCTCCATTCTCACCCTAGGTGGGGATGGATCCAGTTTGATTGATCGTATTCGGAATCAAGGTAGCGCTTGAACTAGCTAGATTTAATTACATTTGTCGTAGCCAACACTGAAGATTTTTCAACAGTCACCGAGTACCACTCAGGATGATGGTTTCCACCAGAGTGTGGCTATCACCTTGAGCAATGGCTAAATTAATTGATTTTGTGATTATTCCGACAGTTTCTTTTGATGGTGGCTAAAAATGTGTACAGATTTTGTCTTAAAAATAATTAGCATTAGAATTTTTAAGAGTTCAAGATTTATATTTTAGGCTAGCTCTATGGTTTATGATTGGTGAGGTAAAACTAGGTGTAATTAAAATCGGGATTTTACACTACATTTTAATAGCAGCTGCTCCCAACACATTAGAAGGGCTTGCAATAAAGCAGCTGGATCATGTTCATTGCTTGAAAAGCTTGATCTCTATAAAAGGATCTTATAGGCATGGAAGAAATTTTATTTTGTATTCAATCGATTGTATTCCAAGAAATGTTGTAAGAAGTAATAAAATTATTATTTCTATAAAATTAAATTAAATTAAAAAAAATAGCAGCTGCTCCCAACAGAACTATTTACTTTTTCATTGAGACCGTCACCATCAACGTCAGCGCCCAGTCAGAGAACACCTAAAGGAGTGAACACTATCATTAAGAGGTGGTTCTATCACAATTTATTTATTCATCTCCAACAGCGATATGTAATAAAATATATAAAATTTCAGCAAGAAACTCACCTATCTCTTGGAGAGATAGCACATGATCCAGTTAAATATATATCGAAATTGCACTGAATAAAAACTGATCAATGAGACATAATATGGTGGAAGGAAAATACGTAATATTGTAGACAAATAGACGTCATCTATGATATGTTGATGGAAATTATTGCAATTTTAGCCAATGATCTTTTAAAAATGATTGACTATTAATCCTATATTGCACGGACGTCAGAGGGTTGTCACATTACGATTAGCCATCAGATCGAATCTATGCCACAGTCAAAAAATTAAAAAAATAAATAAAACAAAAACGCAAAAAATATGGAGATAATGACATTAATATGGTACTACATTTTTCTTGAATCAAAATCAACTTATCTTGGGAAAAATTGATCTTGACATTGAATTAAATAGACATATTGTTTTAGGTTTTAATTTTTTCGAAACTTTCTCCTTATCCGAACATAGGAAGTCGTCCCTCTTTTGATTATTGCGGTTTTGGTGTGTTTTCCGTCACCATCTGTCGAGATGTCTGGTTTTGAGAGGGTCTAGCAGCTGATATATATATTTATATATACGATCAAAGCCATCTCTATATATACTGATATATACTTACGTGGATGAATGTTGGTGAGGAGTCCTTGTCAAATTCATGAAGTCTTCAGAGAAAGATAACTCTTTTGATAATTCCGATTGGGTCCGTGCATAAGTGTTTCTTCCATAATTCCGACTGGTTAGATGTATACATATGTCACTCTTTTTACAACCGAATTGCTTGTAATCAGCCAGATGAGCAAAAACAACTTATCACCATTGTACACGTACGCTCTAGGCTTTTTTATTTGTTTTTCTTTTTCGGGCTTGAAATTTTGTTTCTGGTAGTTGGAATAGGATCGAACCCTTCCCATTCTTAATATATGATATAACAGGTCTAGGTGGAGCTAGGAATATAGAGTAAAACATTTATGATTAGGGTTTTATATAAATGTGGTACTAAGGTTGAGTGTCATGTTGTGTTGATGGAAAGAGGCTTAGTCTCGTGTTTTGAAAGACAAAAATTTATGAATTCAAAGTTATTATGAACAAGAGAAATGATATTTGCAGTCATGGTTGTGCAAACGGCGTAAAGTCGCTTTGAAAAAAATGAATTAATATGGGACCCACATGAAAAAAAAAACTAACTTTTTAATTGTGAACCCCACTCTTTTTCAAAGCGATTGCGTGGCGTTTGCAATTCCACGACTGTATATAACATTACCCTATGAGACTCACGCCCATTATCCCTGCCTAGCTACTTATTTCATACAACTCTATCCTTCAAACTATGACTTGATCAATTTGTCTTAATGACGTCCGTGTTGCTCTTCACCATCTATGCCTCTCTTATGGAGAGGATACTGATCCATATATATATGTACTAAGAAATATAATAAATTAACTATAATTAGGGTCCGAGTCATCTAGACCCATACTCTAAAAATATTAGTTGTGAATGATATAATTAGAGTCGCATTGAAGTCATTATAAAGAACAAGAACTTCTTATTATTAAGGAATATGAGATCTCACACATCAACCACAATCATTGATCAATATATCACAATAAATCCTCTTTGGGTCATTCCATCATGAGTGGTATGGCTCAAGCCACATTTAAATTTATACTTCAAAAGAACTAATCAATAATATAATTAGAGCCTTCTCGAAATCTTCATAAAGAGTATAAAATTCTCTCACCCAAGTAATATTTGATTTCAAACACTACATGTACTTGCTAGTCAATATTGGGTATCCAAATCACAAAGTTAGGGCAAAAACAAAGTGTGCTAATGCATTTTTCCGACATGACTAGAGCCCAATAATACTGTCTAATGGCCAACAACAATGGCTTGGGTGTTAATATATGACTCAGATATTCATCTATGGAATAAATATCAAATAAAACATATAAAGAGAGATACAAATATTAATTATGTGGTTTGATATAAAAGCATACGTCAACGGGTTATGAGAAGACAAAATCCATTATATGTGATGATTAGGAGTGAGTTCGGTCTAGTTTGGAGAGGTTTTACAGATTGGACTGGACCTATTCGGTCCAGGGTTTTTCCACCCTGAACCGAACCGAACTCCCTAAGGGTCGAGAAGGTCCAGTCCGGTCCGGTCGGTCCATTCGGTCCATAGTTGACTTTTTTTTTCTTTTTATAAATCCTGTGATATTTTATTTAATACTTATGTAATTATATTGTGATATATTTAATATATATAGTATACTATTATATATATATATATATTAATAATATGCTAACACTATTAGTACATAGTAAATTAATAATAGTTATTAATTTATTTGCTATAACTAATAATACACTAGTACTAATACTATAACTAATAACTACATGTAATAATAGTAATACTATATGTAATATACTAGTATTATCTCTTCAAACACCACACATTTATTAATACTCTATGTCATACTATATTAAATAATAGTAATACTCTTATTACTAATACTCTATGTAGTTATATTAAATACTATATTACTAATACTCTATATAGTTATAGTGATTTAATACTAACATATTACATATTAAGTTAACTATACTAATACATTATAAATTCATACATATATGATATATTATAATTTATACCATAACTCTTATAATATGTTAATATATTAATATATAGAGTAGTACTATATATTATAGTTATACATTAATTAAAGAATATAATAATATATTTATACTAAATATATATAGTTATACAGTTATACTTATAGTGATTTAGCTATATATTAGTATTAGTATTACTTATAGTATTTAATATAACTATATAGTCTATATTAGTATAAGTATAACTATAGTATATTATAATATTAGACTATTAGTATTAGTATATAATTATAAATATTAGTATAAATAAAAAATTATATAATTAATTTATAAAATTATTTATATAAATTATATTTATTTTTTTTAATTTGTTTTCATTCAGTCCGGTCCAGGGTGGAAAACCCTTGGACCGGGACCAGACCAAATGACTTCGGTCCTCCTAAAAATGGACCGGACCGAACCGGTCCGGTCCGATCCAAAAATAGCCGGTCCGGACCGTTTGATTCTCACCCCAAGTGATGGTTGTATAATTGCTCATGGCATCCCGTAGCTCTGGAAAATAGGGTTAAAGGAAGGTTGAAAAGGACACTTTCATTTTTGAGAGAGAGAGAGAGAGAGAATCCCACGAGTTGTAGAGAAGAATCAGTAGCAAGTTTTTTCCCGTAGATTGTTAGATATCCTCACATTTGTAGTAGTTCCCTCCTTTTATATATAGGGATTTACTTCTTGTTTTGAAATATTGACCCCTACTTGTCTTATATCACGTTCACATTTTTGTATGATAGTCAACCTTTTTTAATTTTTTCTCTATTGGCCCAAACCTAGTTGATTTTATATCCAACACAGTGAATAACCAAGTTAATAAAGATTCTTCGGCTGCTACAAGAATGGAATCAATATTGATTCATTAGTCCCAAATGACATGATCAGATGTTACGGTTTGGTGTTGACATTCGAGGATGGTACTCTCTTTCATATAATTTTCTTCACTAAATGGCAAAGAAAAACCGTGGAATGATTTGACGCGAAGGTGGAGAAATATGGTAGATTAGGAATTTAATGTTTGTTTTCTTAGTGGTTCTGATCGATGACTTTGAAAGCAAAACTATGTGCACAATAGACATGAGGAAATTAAAGGGACCATCACATATAATACATTAGTAGTTATAAACTCTTTATATATCATCACTGGCGCACGATGAAACAAATTTTCTATGCACATGCTGATGTAATACCAACTTATATATATATCTATTAATATTTTTGCACATAAGTTACGCACATCTTTAATGTGATTGATCAAACAGTTATTTTACATTAAAAAAATGTGACATAGACAATCATATTAATTAATAAAGTGCACAAAGAGCATGTAAAATAGACTGCACAAAACTTTTTCATCAATAAATTGGTGCGAAACATAGTTAATAATCTGGTATTGAAGCTCACGATTGAATGGATGCTCAATTGCCTTATAAAATCGAAAACAAAACCAATTAAGAACCGAAAACAGAATAATCAAACATTCATTTTCAAAATATTTACTTGAACAAAACAGTCTAAAAAGGAAATCATATAAAAACAATAATTTTTTATACTATTGTAAAAAGAAACATCCAAAAACTTGCGTAGTTTTTAATTACATATTTTTATTTTGGATGAATAACTAATATGCGTGCTTAATGATTTTTTGGGGACATGAAAATTTGAAGTGTTTTTAAGAGTTTTGAGAGGCTTTATGTGAAGTATTTTACATATTTTACAAACCTACGAAGAGATTTTTAGATTTTTTAAAATAATTTATGTATTCTTTGAATAATTCTAATAAGCTTTTCAAAAATAAAATTTGAATAATTAAAAAAATAAAATTTCTATCCTTCATATTTTTTTGAGAAAGAGAAATTTTTCAATTACAAAAAAATTTTATAAAAATAAACTCATAAATTGACGTGCTTTGATTGTAATAGTCAGATTATAAAGTTACTTTTATCATAAGATAGATCCAACATATCACGTGAAACCACATTAATTTATAAATTTATTTTTATAAAATCTATTTGTGATTATAGCACTACACAATTAGAAAAGTTGGTAAAATAGTTTTAAATGAGTTTTGTATAATTAGGTCTGATGTAGATGATAGAAGTGATCATGACTGCTGGCTTATATTGATTAGTTTTTTTTTTTTTTTTTCAATTCACTTTTTTTTTTCTATTTTGATCAAGAATATATAAACTCTTCAATGTATTCTAAGGGCATGTTTGGAAATATAACTATACGCTCTCAAATATTTTCAAACTATTTCATAATATTTTCAAACTATTTCATTACTATTCATAAATTATCTAGATATTCTTAATAAATAGAGCCTACTAAATCACTTGCAAGTGAAACTCTAGAAAAGAGACATGAGTTGTATAGTTTTACTGTTTTAGGATGTAAAAATTAGACAAATGTAGTCTTGGAAATTGCACACTACTTAAGAAATTGAAGGCTAACATTACTTTTTAAGAACTTGAAGGCTAGGGCCCTCCGGGTGGGGGTGGGGGAGGAATTATAAAATATTTTTTTGGGGAGAAACGCTGCTCCTCCAGATGGAGGCTCTAAATAATGTTTTTTTTTTTTTTAATTAATGATTAAGGAATTTTTTTTAATGATGTTCTGACTTTTTTTAAATATTTAAAAGTATTAAAAAATATATAACAAAACAAAAAATCAAAAAAACTAAAATAAAATGTCGGGAGCCCCACGTGTGGCAGTAGATTTTTTGGGTGGCAAAGTTTATTCTCATAGAAGTTTCCAGTTGATATAAAGTCTATAAGATAAATATTTCTGAGAAGTTTTTAAATTTGGAGTGATCTATAGTCATGCCCCTGCCAACAAGTAGAAATTTGTATATGCGAAATCTATTTTCGAGTTACATTTGTTTGCAAAAGCCTTCTGAATTTTTAATTCTCATTTTCTTTATTTATAGTTTTAACTTTTAATGGTGCAGTTGTTACGCGGTAATAACTAAACGTGTGAAACACTATGCTATTACAAGCATACAAAAGGGTTTAATTCCATATTTTGAAAAACTTAAGAGGTAAGATGAAAAATTGTAAACTCGGATAACTTTAGCATAAGAATTAGTGGTGAGATATAGTCGGTCTAGACAGAAGAAACTGACCAGACCAGTTGTTCAGTCTACACCGAACGAACCAGACCGACACTAAGACTAGTCATTCTCGGTCCATGTTTTAGAGGACCAAAAAGTTTTGGTCTGGTCCCAGTCTAAAGCTTTTCCACTCTAGACCGGACCGGACCGAATAAAAAATATATTATATATATTATTTATATAATAATTGTATAATTTATTATGTAATTTTCATCTAACCTCACCTTTAACAATATAAAATTTTAAATATGTTATTAACAAATTGATATTCTGTCAATTAACTTATATATAATATCAATTAACTAATTATATAGTAATTATATAAATTAGTGATGTAATTTTTATCTAATTTATTATCTTTGACCATATAAAAAATTTTTTTTTTGTTGAGTTAGTTATATAATCTACATTAATAAGTCACCTAATTTTAATTTAGTATTTTAAATAAATTTTTTTATTAATCAATTTTTTCAAAAAAAAAGAAAATATAAATAAAAAATAATTGGGTTGGGCCAACCATCGGTCCGGTTCGGATGTTCAAACCCACGTATTTCTTTTTTGTTCTCTCTGGTTTATAATTTTTTTAGTTAAAGTCTTACAAAGATAATTCAGGAAGCAGTCGGCATATTTTTAGAAGTCAACAAGGAATTTTAATGTTAAATGAATTGAAGTTAGTAATTGCTTCATTCTCAATGTTAAAAGTTGAATCGTACTAATCAATAAATCATACTGATCTATACTCTTGAAAGTCTTTGACATATATATTCCTGCCTCATTATTTATTTCAAAGCTCTTAGCCACATGAGCATCTACATTCTTAAAACATCTTAAGTGTCTTGCTTTAATGGGACTACATACATGTGTGTGATTCAAGATTACACTAGATAATGTATATATGTCATCCTCATTCAAAACCTCATTAACTCTTGATTTACACCCTATGCGCTCTGTTTGTCTTGGCTTGAGGACATTGGAAGCCTAGTTCCAAGTTGTGTCTTGTCACGCACGTACCAATGTAAACCATCTAATCTTCCTATCATCTTCTTGTCTAGAATTCATAATACCCACCCCGAAGCCCTTATGTTTAACATACTTTATATAGTAAGATTGAACTTCTTCCTGATCATTAGAAAATGTCATTCCAACCTTGGGTTTTTCGACACCATCATTATTATTGGGCCTATCATCAATTACTACTTTTTCATACTCATTATCCGATAACTCGATGTCAGAAGCCATATTGACTTAGTCTTGGAGAACCAACAATCAGTATTTGATAATTGGATTAACGTATCATTTTCTTCACATTATTGACATGAGAAGATTATAAAAAAATTTATCATTACATTCAACAATTAGCATACAATTAGAAGTGAAAATTTCCATATATTTAAAGGTCCAAAAATCAATTATAGTTTATGATGTAAATGAAAAATAAGCGGTGATTTACACATTGAAAGTGCCCGCTTTGATAGCATGTCTCATAAGCCTTCATTTTTTTTTTATCAAATGCCATCAATAAGATCATCTCATTGGAACCTACTTTCTTCTAGCTTTCATATGATTCAGCATAATTTACAAGTTTCAATCACGTATACAAATCCTACTATTACTTCAACAATTAATCACAAGTTGGAACTATTGTGATGGAATTTATCTTTTCAAGCCAAAATATGTAAGTGCTTTATACTGTTAGTAATTGCTTTTCCATCATCAGTTAGTGTTTTGCTATTTCGTGTTAGTGATGAAAGCACAATAAGAGGTAACCAATTAGTATATAGTGAATTTATCTTGGATTTCTGTATGTTCATTTACAGAGTTTTCTCCTTGTCATTTATGTCGGCTACATGTATTTGGCTTTGCCATTTTACCTCATTAATTAGGGATGTCACAACTCATTTTTTCCCCATTCCATCCATCTCCCTTCCCATCCTATCTGAAAATCCCATGGGTGGCTATTTGGTTGCATTCTTGACAATTTTCTTGGTAGCAGGATCACCAAGATCGCTACAAGCCGAAAATACAAGCGAAAACATAGCATAGGCCCAAAATTCAAGCTAAAACAGAGCATTATCCACCCAAAATTCTAGAAAAAACATTCTATTATCCACCCAAACCATATCAACTTAGTAACAGAAAATGGATAAGAAATTAAATAACTGCAAACATAAGCCCAAAATTCTAGCAAAAATATTATTTCTTCAATTGGTATGACTAAAATCAATTAGTTAGCCTCATTTGCTTTCTTGACTGAAAACCAAAACTTTAAAAGTTTTCATACTATAAAAGGTTTTTTAAAAACAAACACGCATTTTGATCTACTAGTTTTCATCTCAAAAGATCTCAAGTTTATTCTTAAGTTTTCATCTTTCTGGATCTCACATTATTTTAATATTGTTTCCTCCAATAATATATTTTAAGTAAACAGTATATTGACATGAATACACATTACAAAAAAAGTAAAAGTTGTACCAAATAATGCAGCAAAATATTTGATTAAAAATAAAAATATTTACACATAAGGTAAATAAATAAATGTAGCAGCAAAAAAAAAAAAAAAATTGCACCATTGGTAAATAAATAAACAAAGGAAGCAGCCAAATAAAAAAAAAATTTGACCAAATGGTTTAAAAAAAGAAGGAAGTATCAAAAAAAAAAAAGCACCATTGATAAATAAATAAACAAAGTGAGCGGCCCAAATAAAAAAAAATGACTAAATGGTTTTTTTAAAAAAAAAAAAAGGAAAAAAAGGAAGCAACAAAAAAAAAAAAATTGCACCATTAGTAAATAAATAAACAAAGGAAGCAACCAACAAAAAAACAAAAAAAAAAATGACCAAATGGTTTAAAAAAAAAGCAGAAAAAAAAATGTACCATTGGTAAATAAATAAATAAATAAAGCAGCAAAAAAAAAACAAACAAAAAATTGACCAAATGGTTTAAAAAAGGAAGCAGCAAAAAAAAAAAAGAAAAAAAGAATTGCAACGTTGCTAAATAAATAAACAAGGGAAGCAGTAAAAACAAAAAACAAAAAAAATTGATCAAATGGTTTAAAAAAATAAAAAAAAAAATTGCACCATTGGTAAATAAATAAACAAAAGAAGTAACTAAAAAAAAATTAACCAAATGGTTCAAAAAATAAGGAAAGAAAGGAAGCAGGAAAAAAAATGCACCATTAGTAAATAAATAAATAAAGGAAGTAGCAAAAAAAAAAAGTAGCAAAAAAAAAAATTTACACCATTGGTAAATAAATAAAAAAATAAAATACTATAAAAAATACTGCAAGTTTTGTGAGTCTCATTATATTACTAACTATAACAAAGTCAAACTAATCTCATCTCATCTCTAAAAACAAACACATATTTCATCTAATCTCATCTTTTATTAATATATCTCAAAAGATTTTATTTTATCTTATCTCATCTTTGAAAACAAACGAGCTAAAAGTAACTAATATTTTGTCGGTAAGTCCAGGCCATAAGCTCAAAACCAATTCACTAACAAAGCAAGGTCAACACCAATTCACTAACAACTACCTAGTAGAGATGAATAAATGTTTTTTCAAAAGCACCTATAATTTTTATCTGGGGAGCCCAATATGGAGTGACTCATGATGGATGGAGGGAGAGGAGGTGCCAGATGGAGGCATCGAATTATCGAGAGGATGAACTACAGTGTAGAGTGGCATTGGCGGGCATCAAATCGTGTGGAGTCGAATCGTGTGCATGAAAATCTTGTTGGATATGGGACCGAGAAAGGTGGTCGGCATCAAGAGGAAGGCGGGCAAGTGGATGTGAGATGGGGGCTAAGGTTCGATCTTCACACACTGAGACAAACTTGATCACATGAAAGAGGTGAAATCTTTTTTGCCTTCACCATGCCACATGGCATGCCACATCATGCGCTAGTCAGTCACCACGGCCCATGTCAGGCGGTCAATTGAAGCAAGCATATTGAAGCAGCAGGGTAGGACTTTTCAAAAAAGTATACATACTAACTTTGTTAATGTGAGTTTTCATATTATAAAACTCTTTTTATTATAAAATAAATCTAATTCATTACATTAATTCAGGTTAGTATATGAATTTTGTTGCGTAAAATTCGTGTATAGAGCTAAATTTGTTTTAAAAATAGAACTTAGATTAAAAATTTTGTAAATTTACAATGGTGCCCATTTACATCTACCATAAGTCAAAGTTGAGAAGATCAATGCGAAGGGCAGAATAAATAAACATTTTTGCTACATACAAGCACAGTTGTGTATTAATCTATGTACCAATGCTGATTTATTCATACTTAAAATTTAAATTAATATTGTTTTCAATCAAATCTACGTTTTGACCAATCACATCACATTGGTAAACATATTAGTGCACAATTATGCTTGTAACTATATTTTTCTATAAATAAACTGATAACGTACTCACTACACAGGATAATATTTTGCTCAGTATCTTGTTGAGCAGTACAACATGTCCTGACCAGTATTCTTTCAGTAAAGATGGACAGATGATTTTGATTGATTGTATTTTTTATTTTATTTTATTTTTTATTTAATAATTAATGAATTGATTATTAGTGAATTGGTATGTTTTTATATTTTTAAAAAATATTTAAAGATGTATAAAAAATACTAAAAATAAAAATAAATAGATTTATACTATTGTGTCAACTCTTCTGTCCATTTCTTCGGTCTAGTAACACTACTCTTGGCATTAACAACATTATTGTTAAAAGTGAGTGTTAAAAGGCTGAAAATGAGTCAAATATAAATAAATTAAAATATAACTTATTATCAATTGGGCTAACGTAGGGTTTTTCGGTTTGATCCAAGAGTTGTGCGAAAATGACTCAAATATAAATAATTAAAAATATAATTTATTTTCAATTCAAATAACAGTAGATACAGTAGTAAATTGTACAAGTATCACTATTCTCTTTTTTTTTTTTAATATAGTCTACCATTAAAAAAATAATTCTTAGATAAGTCTTTCAGTAATCTATTTTTTTCAAAATAAGTACATAAAATTTACTCCTTAAAACTGAAAAACAGAAGAGAAGGATTAGAAAATTGATCTAGAAAAGCTTGCCCACCGAGTGAGGTGCGAAAGTGGGGTGGGAATGGAAGAACAGCCAGAAAGACTCAAGAATGGGGGAGAATAATCACTTGAGATAAAATAAAATAAAATAAAAATATTGAGACTTGATCTCTATAAATTTAGAGTCGTCCTACACTCATCAAAAGTGCAGCACGAGAAAGGCTTCCGATAAGAGCAATTGCTCTTTTTTGTTTATTTTTTATATCTTTTTAATCATTTTTTATATTTTTAAATTTTAAAAAAAAAAATTCACAAAATCATTAAAAAAATATTTTCTTAATTATTAAATAATAAAAAAAATCATCCGGATCCATCCACGATGGTAATATCTTTTCTCATAAATTTATATGAATTTTAAGTGAACATTTACTTAAATGTTGTATTTTGTTATCCTTAAATTAAGTAGTTTAATTTGGATAAAAAAAATTAAAAATTAAAGAAGCTCTCGAATTGTCTGATTTGGCCTCCAACGTGACAAAAAAGGTTGGACAGTGACAAAATGCCATCGAGTAAATCTACAAGGTGACATACTTAAAAATAACTCAAACTTCTGACTAGATTCGTCTATCTGCTTCCCACACGGTCACATCAAACGCATAATCACGAAGGAAAGTAGAAATAACATGATTTGTGAGAGCAAGCGAGATCATGTGTACATTTTTTTTTTTTTTTAAATACATTTAGAAAAAAGTGCGTTTCGATCTCTATTTTGAAAACTGAAGATTATACCAAACGAGTTACAGGTCTTTAGCGAGATGATATATACATGAATAGCTTATTAGAGGGTTTTGTTCAGTTTTATTATTACTATTATTTTAATTTTTCATTTGGCTTTCTCATTCTTAAAAGTCAACTCAAGAGATCATTAGGATTATACACTACAAGAGATTGAAGTTTTTGGGATGAAAATTTTTGTCCCTACATAGTTTTGAAGATAAAATTTTTTTCATCTTTAATTCATCTCAAAAGATCTATCTCAAAAAGTTTTTGAAGATGAAATTTTTTTTATCCCAAAAGATACTTTTAGAAACGAAATCTAGCCCCATTCGAACAAAAATTCCTTTTAGGGATAAAACGTTTTCATCCCAAAATAATGTCCGAACCGAACAGCCAGGTAGTTGAATAGATTTTATGGAAATTTAATTCAAACAATGCCAGTGAAAACCCGACATCGTTTGAATAGATTTTATTTGATCTTGTTCTAATGATGCCAGTGTTCAAACCCTTTATTTGTGTTTGAACACGTTGATTAATATTTGAACAAAAAGAATCTAATCAAACATCCTTGACAAATGTTTGAATTAAAAAAATTGGTTCAAACGTCTAGTCTGATAATCTTTGTTCGAATGGTTTATTGTTTATTTGACTAATGAAAAACTGGTTCGAACATTATATTATGTGTTCGAATGATCAAACATGCAGAGTGTTCAAACCAATTATTATTATATTCGAACCGGTGTGTTTTATTCTAATGGTTTTTGATTGATATTTCAAATGGCAGCAAAAATGTGATCGAATGATAATAATTTGTAATTTACTGTTCGAACTGAATATGTTACATTCAAACGTTAATCATGGTGCAGTAAACTATAAATTTAAAATAAGAAAAATATTTTTAAATATTATAATAAAAACATTACAATTGTTCAAATATTGCATCAAGTCAAAAGACATAACTTAAGAAACTAAGTTATAAGATGATGGGGGCATAGAGTTCTGGAATATCATTAACTGCATCTGTTCAAATATTTTTTGAGATTAAATTTCCAGTTTGTTCTACATGTTTTGTTCTAGTTGTGCTTCCATATCCGATGCCTGATGTAATTGAGCTACCAACTTTCGTTGCTTAGTCCTCAACTGTTCAATCTCGAGCCTTGGTTCCTCTAAGTCCCAAGAGTTGTTATACAATCTAGCTTGAGAAAAAGATGATGCTGAGGAAAATTCACGCAACGTCCTAAACCTCTCAAATATCCAAAACGGTCCAAGAATTTGAGAAAATATCTGAACATCGTTCACAGGGGATTCATCAGATGCAACATCAACATTCTCCCAAAGTGAAACCATCTTCCCCTACAAAAAAAAAAAAAAAAAAAAAAAAAAAGAAGAAGAAGAAGAAGAAGAAGAAGAAGAAGAAAGGAAAAAAAAAAGAAAAAGAAAAGAGAAATCATTAGAGATAGTAGAAATAACAAATATATTAATAGGCAATAAAAATAAAAAATTAAACTTGCATGATTTGCTTTTATTTTGGGACTGGTCCAAACACCATCGCGATTTATATGGGATTTAACATATAATTAGGTGAAATCATAGCCAGTAGGACTATCTCGAACCTACAAAAGAAAATCTATATTATAACTTCAATCACAAATATTGATATGTTAATATTTAACAAGGACTAGTATAACATTATCAATTTTTTTTTTTTTTTATAGTTGATTAAAAGATCTAGAACTCGCATAATTGTGAATCGTTAAATTTTCTCTATTTGCTTTGTTGACAATATTTCATTGCTACAAGAGAAGAAACAACATTATTACTATATTTGTTTAATATATCTAACATATAGCATAAAGAAAGATAGTAGCGAATTTTCTTGATATGTGGTATGTTATAATAAGTGCAAACCATTTACAATAAAGCACATGGCACCATATGGTTGCACATGTGTAAAGACTACTACAGTAGGTGGAATAGAAGTCTATTCTATACAATCACATTTGTAATCTATAAATAGAGGCCATCAGCTTGTACTCGAGGCATGAATATAACATAGAAAATACAAGGAGAAAATATAGAGAAAATAAATCTTGTATGCAAAAAAGCTCCAAGATTTAGAGGTGTGCATAAAAGAGTGTTCATGTAATTCAATATTGAATTTGATTATCATCAATAAAGAAAGTCTCTTGACTATTACTGCCATGGATGTAGATCACTAGGATTGAACCATGTAATCCTCTTGTGTCTTGATCTTATTGCTTATTCTATTGCTTGCAATTTCCTGCAAGTTTCTTGGCAATCTTGGCAAGGAATGATGCACTGTCATACGGGATAAAATAGAGTTCACAACAAATGACATCAAGAGACAAGTTCGATGGGGCAGCCAAGTTTGATGTTGAGAAATTCACTAGAAAGAATGACTTTGGTCTATGGAGGATTAAGATGAGAGCACTTCTAGTTCAATAGGGTCTTTAGGATTCATTTCTTGGTAAAAAGAACATGAGTTTTTTGTCAAACAAAGAGAAATTCGAGATCTTGCAGAAGGTTCACAATGTATTAATCCTTTCTCTTGATGACAAATTTTTTAGAGAAGTTGCCAAGGAAGATATAACAGCAAGGGTTTGGCTAAAATTGGAAAGCCTTTACATGATCAAATCCTTGGCAAATCAACTTCATAAGAAGACCAAGCTCTACACTTTCAAAATGACTCCAAGTATATCTATGGAAGAACATGTTGATGAATTTAACAAGATCATCTTTAGATCTTACAAACATAGACATAAAAATTGTTGATAAGGACCAAACTATTTTGCTTTTAAGTTATGTAGATACTTCATATGCAAACCTTAAGGAAACCATGATGTATGGTAGAGAAAGCTTGACATTAGATGAAGTAAAATTTTTTTTGCACTCAAGAGAATTGCAAAATAAGGCAAATATTAAAACAGAAGCTGGGGAAGGTTTAAAGTAAAGGTTAGAAAAATAAGGTCATAAAGGAAAGAATAGCAAATCAAGATCAAAATCAAAGGGGAAACAATTAAAGTGTTTTGCATGTCACAAAGAAGGATACTTTAAGAGGAATTGTCCTGAAAGGAAACATAATGTAGGGAACAAACAAAAGGAAGAGGATAAGGAACCTATTGTTTTAGATGGCCATGACAGTGCTGAAGTGTCGAATGTCTCTGAGGTGGATTCAAGGAAGGAATAGATCATAAACTCAGGATGTTCATTCCATATGTGTCCCTCTAGATCGTGGTTTGAAACCTTCGCAAAACTGGATGGAGGACATGTGATCCTTGGAAATAATAATTCCTGCAAAATTCTAGGAATTGGGTTTGTCAAATTAAAATTACATGATGGTATGGAAAGACTGTTAAAGGAGGTAAGGTACATACCAAAGCTGAAGAGAAATTTAATTTCTCTTGGGATGCTTGACCAATCTAGGTGCACTTTCAAGTCAGAATAAAGGGTATTAAAGGTTGCTAAGGGTTCTCTAACAATGATGAAAGGGTTTATAAAAAATGGCCTATATACTCTGTTAGGAAAGACAATTATTGGTGAGGCATCACCTATTCATATCAGAATGGAAAACAAGGTTGTGTTATGATACGAGAGATTAGGGCATGTCGATCAAAGGGGTATCCAAGAGCTTCAGAAACAAGCTCTGCTAGGCAAAGATAAACTTGAGGAACTGCCATTCTGTGAGGATTGTATATTTGGGAAGTCTGCTAGAATTAGTTTCAAAACTGTAACTCACCAGACTAAGCAAGTGTTGGACTACATCCACTCAGATTTGTGGTGCCATACAAGAGTCAGTTCACATGGTGGAGGAAGATATTTCCTATCCATCATAGATGACTACTCGAGGAAGGTGTGGCTTTACATCCTGAAGAACAAAAGTGATACATTTGTTAAGTTTAGGGAATGGAAAACATTGGTTGAAAACCAGGTTGGGAGAAAGGTAAAACGACTCATAACAGATAATGAGCTGGAATACCTATCAAATGAGTTTAATACTTTATGCCAAAAGGAGGGCATTGCTAGACACAGAACTGTGAGGGAAACCCTTCAACAAAATGGTCTTGCTGAAAGGATAAACAAGATCATTTTGGAAAGGGTAAGGTGCATGCTATCAACCTCAGCACTATCAAAATCATTTTGGGCTGAGGCTGCTACTACAACAGTTTATCTAATAAACTCATTTAAGAGTTTTTGGATGTGGAGAATTGTTATAATAAGTGTAAACCATTCAGAATAAAGCACATGGCAGCATATGGCTTCACATGTGGGAAGACTCGAGTATTAGCATGCTGAGGTGGAACAGAAGTCTATTATGTACATTCACATTTATAATCTATAAGTAAAGGCCATCAACTTGTACTTGAGGCATGAGTATAACATAGAGAAAACAAGGAGAGAATATAGAGAGAATAAATCTTCTATGTAAGAAAGCTCCAAGATTCAGAGGTGTGCATGAGAGAGTATTCTGTAATTCAATAATGTATTTGATCATCATCAATAAAGAAAGTCTCTTGACTATTGCTACCATGGATATAGATCATTAGGATCGAATCATATAATCCTCTTGTGTCTTGATCCTATTGCTTATTCTATTACTTGCAATTTCATATAAGTTTCTTGGCAATCTTGACAAGGAATTCTACACTGCCTCAAGGGATAAAATAGAATTAACATCTTGGGATCTTCAAATATATCACAAAACTTCTCCCATTCATTTGGTGGCATGTTTTACAATAGATTTTGACGCGCCTCTATTGCACTATTGAACTTTTGACAATGTACATGATATCTACCTTTGTACCTCTAGAATGCATTGTTCATTAGCTCATCAATCTTACTCAATCCTCTCGTTGGCCCAAATTAAGTTCAAACTCATCTTTGAAATAATTATGAATAATTAGTCCAAATACAAACTAGTTATAAATTAAGTAACAATTTAATGAAATTATTTTCTAAGTAACTTATTACCAAACAATAATTTTTTATGTGGTCTTTCACATCTTGGGGAACCTTAGACCAATAGAATGTACAAGTTAGTGCATATGTGCCGGTAAGGGTACCAACATAAGAAGCAAACCAAGCTATTGGATCTCTAGAGCCATCAGTGTCATCATAAGGAACATCAACGTTAATTTTTTTCATTTTCTGTATTTTCTCTATGCAGACACCTCTAGTAACACCACAACCTCGAAGATGGCTTACAACATCTATATAATAATTAAAACATATAATATCAAAATTATTTTATTTTTAAAGCAATATTACTTAAATCATCATATAAATTCATGTTTCTATATAGCATACCTCGTTCTGGACCTAGTAACGTTGGCCCACCATTCATGGTAGGCGAACCAATTGAGAAGCCAATAATGGAAGGAGATGGCAAATGAGTTCCTTTGCATTTCAGAGGCATAACTATTTAAAACTCTTATAAAAAACTATTCAAAAAATTATTATTATTTTTACAACAACTATACTTATACATAAATAACTATCAGCCACTATCATTTTTGCTTGACCGGTCGACCTCATGCTCACTAGAAACTTCAGTTGACTCATGTTTTTTTTACAAGAAACCCTCAATTACTTATGGTTCAATATCTTCTCTACACAATGGAATCATATCATATTCGCTAAGATCAACAAATAAATTGATGCCTGATTTATTTTCTTGATATGTTTCTTGATTTGTTGGACCATCAAATTCTTCCTATTATCCATCTACCTCTGGAATTTAATCATATACATTTCTTAGTACAAACTTCTGTATTACTCACCATGGGTTTCCGTACTCTGGATCACCTAAGAAAATAACTTGAATTGCTTAGCAGGCGAGAAAGAAAAGATCCTCCTCATACCATGTGCGAAATGTATTGACACTCCCAAAATATTCATCATTTCACACTCACAACTTAGGATTTGAGACATCCCACCAACTACACTTAAACACTTAGACCATATGTTCCCCTAAATACTTTAACCCAATGATATCTTGGATGACTCCATAAAAGACATTCCTGTGGCTTCCGTCGACAACGAACTACGATCTTGAGTTTTTCTATATCGTTCTCTGTCAACCGTATAAAATATAAATCTACACACCAAACATGTTGAGTATTGAATGGCCTACATGGATGGATCACGTGTCAAAGCATACAATTCACCTGAGATGTCTTCTGAATTATCACCATATCTCGATATAACCTCCATTAATAAAGTTTACAATAAATTATATTAATGTTAAATAGGAAAAAATCTATTTTAATGGCATGAAATTTGTATTGAGTAAGACATTGTTTAGTAATAGCGTCCGTTCAAACCAAGCGGTGAACTCTTATTCGTGCTTCTTTTCTACGTCAGTTATACCATCCATTCGAAGCAATTGAATATGTTCACTGCATATTTTAAAATTAAAAATTAATTCATATTAGTTATATTATATTCCTAGACTTTAAGTTATTTTTATATACACGGATCACTTACCTTAAGTACTTGTCAATCTCGACACAGTTATTCAATACATACCGTCGGAATCTATCAGCCTCTTGTTCACATAAGTCATAACCCCATTATGTACTTATAGAACGTACGCTTTGAGAAAACAAGGAGAATGATGATGTAACTCCCAAATGTCCACATTCATAATTTCGATCTGATCCCTAGAATCTGGTGTCAACCTTACAGAAATACATAGAACAAAATGCATGTCATACATAGCCTTATTCCCACAGATTGCTTAAGTTTTCTCAGAAACTGTTCAATAGGATATATTCATCTATACTGGACCAAGCCTGCAACTAATGCCTCAAGACGTAGGTGCATAGCCAAGTGAACCATTACATCAAAGAATAATGATGGATACAAACTTTTCAACTTGTACAATAGAACTGTAATGTCAGCTTCCATCCTTATTAAAGCATCAACTTTCAACGTTCTATTGCAACTGTCCCTGAAGAATCCCCTAATTCTATTAGTGCTACGTGGACATCTCAAGTTAGCTTTCCATGCAGCCCAAATGGAAACAAACACTGCAAAAATACATGAAAGTCATAACTTTTAAAACCAGTTATCTTCCAATCATGAGGTAATTTGATTGCCATGAACCACTCAAATAATTTTTTTTCTCTCAATTTGATAGTGTATACTTTATACCAACCAAGGGGCGTATAATCTGACAACCTATTATCTTGCAAATGCAACTCCCTCTTTATCCCCAGCTCCTTTAAATCCTTATAAGAGTTAGCAATATCTTTGGTCTTTCCTTCTATTGACATCAGAGTGCCCTATATATTGAACTTCTCCATATGATGGCAGCAACTTGGTCAAATATGTTGATTGTCAAGCATTTTTTCACATGCTAAATTTGATTGTCTCATACAATATTGATCCAATGAAATACAAGATTGATTTTGGCATCAAATGAGCTTGATTTATGTTATGTATAGCACGATGAGAGTCGATTGATCTGCATCTATACTTCCTCATCCGCATCCAATATGAGTCACATTATTTGCATTGAGGTAGTCCACTGTATACATTGATGATCTCTAACCTCCTGGTTAGGTCAAGAGTTGAAGTGCTAATGATAGAGCAGAGGCAACCATAAATCGAGCCCTTTAACAAGATCACTTTTAGCAAGAACAAGGGCCACTTGCGGAAGGCTCGCATTAATGTTGCAGCAACACAAGCTAGTGGCATGAAGTATCATCTAGCTTTAACAGATGTCTGCACTAATTTAGATGATGCAGGGACTACTACTAGGGAGATGCGATCCCTGCTCAAGGATCATCGCACACATTTGATCTAGGACATGGAAAGAATTTGGAGAGGATCACTGTGCCCATCATGGTTCGACTGCAAGATATTGAGATATGCATTATTATGATGCAGGAGGACCTAGATAATCTTACGCAATAGTGTTATTTTATATCGATCTTTTAGTTTTGTATCAAACGTTGTCACTTTAATTACAATATCATTTTTATTTGTTATATATAGCTAGTTTGTTTGTTATCAAAAATCAATTTTCTTATTTTACTTACCATTTGGAAATGTAAAGAATGACATTTCCTAGAAGGAATCTTTTTTTAATTGCAAATTCTTATTTACCATAACAAAAACCATTAATTAATTTTTAAATTAATTATATAAATTTTCTAGGAAGACATATATGATATATTTTAATTTACCATAAATAATAATTAATCCGTATAGGTAGATTTTTTTATCTTTTGAAAATGATAATTAATATATTCAAATAATATTTATTTTAAAAATATTTGAATGTCTATCAATAAATTTCTTTAATTAGATTTATTATGATTGTCTACACCATCATTCGAATGACTCTTATGAGCATTCAAATAGTTTATAAATTTGTTCAACAGAAAAACAACCATCCCTGTCAATTTTATTTATAACTTCCAACCAAAAAAATCGTTCGAATGATTGGATCTCACGTTCGAACGGTTCCTAACTTTTCCCTGCCACAATTATATATACTTTCCCATCACGATTATTATTCGAATAGTTATGTTAACATTCAAATGTAAAATACGATACTATTTGAACGTGTTTGGGACCGTTCAAATGGTTTTCTTTTTAAAGATGCTATATTTCATCCTAGAAACTTTAGTTTGAATAGATATTCGTCTATTCAAATGCATAAAAAACCATCTCCATGTTTTGAAACAAAATATATTTTTCGTCTCAAATAACTACTTTTGAAATGATATATACTCTAACTATGACTTCGACCTTGACTCTAACTCTGACTTTTTCCAAAACTTTGTCTGACTTAGTTTTGAAATAATATAATGTTTTGTGATGACAAATCAGAGTTGGAATCAAAATCGGAATTTAAATCTAAACTCCAATAAAATCGGAGTCAAAGTTAGATTTATAATCCACCTGCTAACAATGTTGATGCTTACCCCTAACTAGAATTCAAAGTTGAGACTATCAATGCGAAGCACATAATAAAAAGAAATTAAAAAAAAAACAGATATCGTACACAAGATAATATTTTGCTCCATATCTTGTTCAGCAATACAAGATGTACTGACCAGTATTCCTTCAGTACATTGGCATTAACATTATCATTTAGTGCATGTTTGGGGTTGCGTTAGAAAATATTAATTTTAACTTAAAACTTATAGTTTAGAGCTTAACGCAATAAACTCTACTATTAAAAAGTTATTTATTAATTGGGATTCGTATGTCTATAGCACTTTTAAACATACTAATTTGTTTGAAAACAAATTTAAAAAAAAAAAAAAAAAAACTTTTTGACATAAAAGGGCATATATTTGATAAAAATAAAATATTATAATAAAATAATAGCAAAAATAGTCTAATAGATTTTTCAATAATTATAATGCAAAAAAAAATTCTTTAACGATGTATAAGTAATAGGAGAAAAATGAAAAATATTGATGGGCAAAATTTTGAGTAGATTATACAGGAATAATAAAAAATATAGATTGACAAAGTTGTCATTGTGCTAAAATGATGAGGGTCATTTCGTAATGTACATAGCACGGTAAAAAAGGGATTACTTTTTCTGAAATGCTTCTGATAAAAAGCATCACTTTGGTGTTTTTGTTCAAACGTAGTTTTATGTTTTTTCTTAATTTAGAAGTACTTTAAAATAAAACTACCAAATAGATAAATTTTATCATATAAGTACTTTATACCGTTCTACCACACTTTTAAGACTTCTCACTGTAATTCCAAACATGCCCTTAAAAGTGAGTGTTAAAAGGTTGAAAATGACTCAAATATAAATAAATAAAATATAACTTATTATGGTTTGAGATAAGAGTTGGGCGAAAATGACTCCAATATAAATAGTTAAAAATATAGTTTATTGTAGGGGTGTGCATCCTGAACGGTGCAAAACTGCAAGTGCACAGTATCGTAGTTTTATAGTAAAGTAATAAGAAGAGTATCGTCCTCAGGGATTGGTACCTTACTCTTGCCAAATACCAAAATTATACTAATCTCAATTTTATCTAGAGGAATCGCTAAGGTTTTTGTAGTTGCAAATAAAACTAGATCAACTTAAAGAGAAATAAGCAAAGAAAATAAAACTGATGTTTGAAGATCAAATTCAATAGGGAAGAAAACTTCTAGGAAATCGATTTCACCTAATTCGTCACTATGCTTTTCTCATCCAGCTAACTTAATTTAATTCTTTTTTATTTATTAGCAAATCTCTAATTCATCCAAAAGCCTCTTTCGATAGTCAATTGGAAGTGATTCTAGTTTATCAATTCACACAAGAGTATGCAAATTCAATAATCAAGAACGCAATAAGACCAATGATTTAATCACTACATAGATTCATACAAGTCTTTCGATCTCTATACTTACCTATGCTGAAATATCCAAGATCTACCCTATGACTCCCTCTTTCGATAGCAAATCACAAGATTACTTATCATCTAATCAATGGCCAGTTAATTAGAAGCAATAAATTCAGAACAAATCAGATAAACAAAGAGAGAATTGCATTAAATTAGCATAGACAATCAAGCATAGTTCGGAAATAGGTTACATCGTTTTCCTAGAAAGAAGAAAATTTAGCTCATGCTAGAATTGGAATTCAACATAAACGAATTCACCATAATTGTTTTGAGAAGATGGGAAGAAGAAAATAAACACTGAAAAATCCTCCTTGCAGCCTCAACTCGTCGTCAAAAGCTCAAGGGAACGATTCAACGCTTTTCTCTCGTCCGTGCTCGTGTATGATTCCAACGTACGTGCAATAATTGGAATTCCGTCTCCAAAACAGATGAATTGAATCCCTCTAACTGTGTTTTTCTCTCCCAAGAAGTGTTCTCCAGTCAAAACTCGCGGCTCTAGAGTGAAGAATGGCTTTTTATATGGTCCCACGGCGGAAAACCTAAAATCTGTCAAAATACGATGTTCGCTCGAGCGAGGTGTCGAGCGCGCGTCGAGCGTTCGACTCTGCCTGATTTCGCTCGAGCGTCCTATCGAGCGCACATCGAGCATTCGACTCTGCCTGATTTCGCTCGAGCGGCCAATGTCTCCGCTCGAGCGATCTTCGTTTTTCAGCAACCTGCTCGAGCTCCCTGTCGAGCGGCAGTCGAGCGTTTGAATCTGCCTGAATTCGCTCGAGCGGCCAAAAGCCTCCGCTCGAGCGAACTTGTAAAATCTGCAATATGAAATTTTGCAAGTCATCAAATACCCCCAAACTTACAACTTTGTTTGTCCTCAAACAAAAAGAAAAACAAATGATAGTTTAGGCAATATCTACTCGACCCCAAAGAGAATTATCATCACTCACCAAGCTTTTATGAATTTAGATTTCATCTCTAGTATCTTACTCTTTTAACATCAAAGATAGCAAGAAAATCAATCAAAAATTTTGCAATTTGTCAAGCAAGAGTTAGGCGTTTACTTCAACCTAAACCTAAGACCTTGAGTGTGTGTGTGATATAGTCAATTTAACCTCAAACCACCTGCAAACTCAGATAAAAGTAGAACAACCAAAATCAGAAGAATTCTCCTAAAACTTAACCCCATCAGTCCAATTTTCAGAAATCCTCTCCACTAATGTAGTCAACACCAAAATCAAAGATCAAAAGGTCTTTATTAAGGTTGTAATGATAGGCCACAGGGTGAGGGTTAAGAAAGAACTGGATATGGAAAATTAAATCAAACTGGGAAAATACTTAGTGAAAAGAACATTAAAAGAGAAACTCACATGATTCAAATCATAGCTCTTTCTTGGCAGTATGCTCATACTTGTGGCATTATTATTGCTGTAATCACTGATGTAATACCAACACTTCCCTTAACAAAATTTGAGGTAATTCACATTCCTCTTGGCTACTTCTTTTTCTTTTCTTTTCTTTTTCTTTTTCTCTTTTTTTTTTTTTTTCTTTTCAATCACTTCCTTTCTTCTTCTTCTTTTTCTTTGATCAAACAGAGCAAACATAATACGTTTCATCATGAAACCAATTTTCTCTTTTAAATGTAACTCTCCACCAAAGTATTTTCTCAAACTATCAACGGTAGATTCATTGTTTTTCAGGCTTAGAGCGGGCATGGTTTATGTAGTTTAAAGAATCAATAAAGGCTTATGAAGGCTCAAGGGGGTTGACTATGGAAACACACCATGTTGTGATGGCATGACATTTAGGACGGCTGGGAAAGCTTTTTGGTTATGCCAAAGAAATGCCTAGATCATTTCTCTAATATTTGGTCTCGACTAGGATTTCGCCTCAAGGACCCATCAACGGATTCTAGAGCAAAGCAAAATCGAACCTCCCTCTTTCAATTAATTCAACTTCTTCTCTTCATAAGCAAAATGGAATAAGAGAAAAACGACTATGTGCTCAATTGTGTTCAAGGTCAAAGATTTAAACCAAAGTACCCACAAAACTTCACTTGACATAAAAGAAATTTTTGAAAATTTTTCTCAAAACCATCTTCAATCACAAATTTCAGAGTCATAGAGAATTCAATCTTACTCCAATGCATGCTTGGTAAGAGAATCAAACAACCCATCAACAACCCAAGACTTAGAAAATAAGAGGATCAAATGATTATAGGAGTTTACACCCCCAAACTTAAACTAAACAATGTCCTCATTGTGATGCAAAAGTAAAAAGGATTGAAGAAATAAAGGAACTTCCCTGGTTTCATGGTGAACCTTCCGAGGTTTAAAAATTTTCCAGCTCTTTATTCTTGCTAAATAAACCTGCATCAAAAACCAATTTATTAAAACTTAAATAAATAAAGATGATAAAATAAATGAAAGAAATAAAGATAGATCTATGGGTTGCCTCCCATAAGCGCTTGTTTTAAAGTCTACAGCCAGACTTTTTAATGATCATCAATTAGGATCTCCAAGAGGAATAAATGCATAGTTCCTCTACATTTGCTCTCCATAGTAGTTGAAATCAAGGTGCTTCAATCTCTGACCATTAACTCTGAAAATATTCCCAGTCTTGTCCTTCAAATCTACTGCTCCAAAAGAGAAAACTTCATGAATTGTATAAGGACCCGTCCATCTTGATTTCAACTTTCCTGGAAAGAGTTTGAGTAGTGAATTGAAGAGTAAAACTTGTTGTCCTGGAGCAAACTCTCGCCTAAGAATCTGTTTGTCATGCCACTTCTTCGTCCTTTCTTTATAGATCTTTGCATTT